>NW_025159012.1:0-1507 GCF_004010195.1 Chiloscyllium plagiosum
CGTTAACATCGCGGATCAAATATGCACTTTACACTATTCAATGTTTTTATTATCCTATCCTGGCTATTGTTGGTGTCCCTGGTAAGTTCCACTGTCGATTTATTATTTGAATTAACCATGTGCGACTGTATTATTGTTTTTTTTCCATTTACTCTACTCTGTAAGTATTCACGCTCCAAACCACAACAAACAACAATGAACTTGTTCATTCTTTCTCTCCTTCTTTATTTCTGGCACTGAGCCTTGTTGGTTGACCTACTCACTTTCAGGTATGAACCAGGATGCATTGCATCACTGCCCTTGCTAATTAAATATTGAAAGTCTCGAGGTCACTGTCTTCTGTTCTGGATGCAAACTCCATTTCCGTCCTCTGACTCCATCTCATCCCTGGCCAATAACTGAGGCTGAAACAGACGATTAACAACTATGGTTGTCCCTTTGACCACAACCTGATTACTGAGAATATATCCTGACCATTCCTAATTTTAACTATTGACAACTGCAGATTATACTTCACTGGTTCATCCCATCTGCAGTTTGAACCTTCAGCTTTGAAACACAGTCTTAATAAAGCCAATGATCTGCTGCTGCTTAACCAAATCTGAGTTGGTATTCCATGGCTTTTATCTAAACGCAGACCAAAATCCCATCATTTCTGTACGGATTGCTTTATATTGTTGCTGGGTCTGGCAAGGCCTTTACTTTAATATTCACAAGCACGTCGTCACCTCTGTCTATGACGCGGTCCTCAGTCTCCCTCTGTTAATGACAAAAAGCCCTGTCAGTTGTTCACATTTAAGCTGATTTCCTCTATGTCTATTCTCTCTCAAATAGAAATTTACAAATCTACTGCCACCACCACACACACACACACATTCACACACACACACTCACACACATACACAAACAATCTCGTGCCTTATATTTCGGCAGTGGAGTTACAGAGCCATACATTTGTGGGAGTCCATTTACTGTCACTCACTGCATGGGTTACAAATCTTCCTGTGCAAGACATTTATGCAGTGCAAGTATAGTAGCAATATACTGGCAAAGGTTTGCAATGGTCCCCATGCTGGGCAGGTAGAACAGTTTATCGAGTAGTCCACGAGCATGGTCTGCATAGCTTGCCATTCTGGCGGGTCCCTTGTCCCAGTTTATGGTGCCTGGGATGGTTCTATGAAGCAGATTCACAATTTGATGTAACTAACCATTTCAACTGATCTAGCAATAATTTTATTGAATGCTCTCATTCTTGTGATTGGATCCACCATTGTCTCACTTCTCCAGTTACTCCCACTCCCCTGTCTCCTTATCCATATTTTCACAACATGTTACCAGTTATTGTTTGTTTTTCTGTACCTTTCCTTGGTGTTGTTTTTTTGGCTCCCAAGTGTATCGAGTGCTGTCATTGTGAAGCTCAGAAACAATTAAATGGCATGTGGCGGGCTGTTTCACCAAGTTGGAAAGGGGGTCCCAGCAGTATTGAGACACGTCTTTGAAACTTGGT
>NW_025159013.1:0-1507 GCF_004010195.1 Chiloscyllium plagiosum
CCCCCGCCCCCCCCCTCCCCCATTTCAGCCAGTGCTTCGGCGGATACAACTGCTGTAAATCCGGAGACAGAGGCTGCTTCATAGCCATCGATCAATCAGACTATACTGAAAGTACGGTGCACAAATCCTCTCTTTCTCTCCTTCAGATAACGTCACATTGGCTGCTCTGTGCACAGTTTCCTTCAGCCTATCCGTCACTTAAACCCACGCGGGAAGCACTGTATATAATTCTGGTATCCATATTCCAGGCAACATCTATTTATAACTTCATTGGGACCAGCCTACGATTTCAATCGAAACATTGGAAGCGTCCCAGGCAATAGGAAATGCCCAGAGGAACATTACATATCCAGTGAAATTCATTCGTAGTCTCCTACAACCTGGGATTCTGCAGCATCCTCATGTCAGTTTTCTGCCCAAACAGTTTTAATGGCAGTCAATCCATTGGAAAATTCGTATTATTCATCTGAAAGGAGAGATTGGAATCAATGAACATTAGAGAGTCAGGTTCCAACGAGACAACTCAGAGGACTTCTATTATCTTAAGTCATAGATTCACACAACGAAGAGTAGATTTCTGCAACCCTCCGCACTTCCTTCCCCCCACTTGCCCCCGACTTCATACACTGGTCACAAGGATCAGTCGGGATGGCTTCCAAGGGGGAGAAAATCTTGTTTTGACAGGGTGGGGTTCTGGCGTGGGACAAAGTGCTCAGACAGAGTTAAAATCCTGCCTCAGCATCCATTATCAACTCGTGTGGTGGGGCATATTCGAGGAACCAAATGGCCTGGTCCTGTCACTAAGATTGGTAACTGAGAGATTGGCTATACTTCCGAATGAGACCATAACCACATGCTCTTCGACGATGAGAGGTTGCATCAGGGGAAGGGCTTCAAGAATCAACAGCAGTGCATTCCTTGCCTACCCTGTGCTAATCGCTGACAATGGCAAAGTGCACACGAGGCATTTTGTGCCAAATGGTTAGGCTCATCATTGAACAATCTATCGCAAATTCGAAGCAAAAGGAGAAAGAGATTCTGTTCTTTAAATCAATCCTGCACCTTAATTAGATTTAGTTCAATTCGTATCTTAGCAATGTCAGTGCCTTTTGTTGCTGTAAACTCTCAATTAATTTACGAATAAAAATATATCAATTTCAATTCTCGACCATTTCAAACATTTGACCACCATTTTGTGTTTTCTGAATAAATATCCTTAGACTGCGTTCTCCAGGAGCAACCAACATGTGTCCTCACATCACCCATCCACACATCATCCAATGGCAGCATCTTGCATTAATAATAAACCGAAGTTAAAAATTCCACCAAGCCCACAGCTCTGGCAACTTCTACAGTATTGAAAAAAAGACTCCATGATAGCTGGATTCATTCCATTCTGTCGTCTTGCTTAATGTAACGTTTTAATGACAGAGATAAGTGGTTTAGTTTATGAAGAGAGATTGAGCAGTTTGGACCTGTTCGCCCTGGGGTTCAGAAATACGAGAAG
>NW_025159014.1:0-1507 GCF_004010195.1 Chiloscyllium plagiosum
GTTTATTAAATCATGAATGGGAAGGACAGGAGGACATTGGCTTACAGTGAGAATTAAAAGATTCAAAAGGGACCTAAAGGACAACTTGTTCACACAGAGGGTGGTGCATGTATGCCTGAGGAAGTGGTGGAGGATGGTTATATGAATAAGAAGCGTTTAGAGGGATATGGAACAACTTCTGACAAACGGGAAAAGATTTATATTGGGTATCTGACCAGCATTGACGAGTTGGACAGAAGGGTCTGTTTTTGTGCTGTACATTTCTGTGACTATCTGCCTTTTAAACGTTGTAACTGTATCTGCAATCATCACTTTCCCTTGCAGTTCTTTCCAACACACAAATGACTCTCTGTGTAAAAATGCTCCTCCTCATGTCCTTTTTAAATCTTTTTCCTTTCACCTTTAAATATGACCCCTTGTTCTGATGTTCCCCCACCGGATGGATAAGACCTTGTCGTTTACCTTCTCTATGCACCTCATGGTTGTATAAACCTCAATAAGGTCAACTCTCCACCTCCAATGTTGGAGTGAGTAAAGTTCTAGACTTTCCAGTCTATTTTTACATCGAAAACCCTCCATTCCGGCAACATCTTGGGAAATCTTTCCTGAACCCTCTCCATTCCGGCAACATCTTGGGAAATCTTTCCTGAACCCTCTCTAGTTTAATCCTTCCTGTAACAGGGCAACCAGAATTGCACACATTAATCCAGAAGAGGCCTCTGCACACTCTGCTCGCCTCCATTTCTTTCTCAACAGTAAAAACTGATGCAAAATATTCATCTGAAGTTCAATACAACGATAATCTTGCTCGTCTTTAAGGGGTCTAGCTCTTTCTGGAGTTGCTGTCTGGCTGGTAATGTCTTTGTAGAATCTGTTTGGATTATCCTTAACCTTCTCTGCCAGGGCTATCTCAAATGAATTTTTGCCTTCCCGATTTCTTTCATAGGAAGGCCCCCATCCTCTTTATCGCCTTCAAGAGATCCAGTTGGTCCCAATATTCTGTATCTAATATATGATTGTTTTATTCTTGACGAGAACTTCAATACTTTTATTCATCTATTGTTCCCTAATCTTATCAGCTTTACCTTTCATTCCAACAGGAGCAACTTGCTCTGAACACTCCTTACCACACTTTTCCAAATGGTGCCGGATTAGGAAAATTATCTTCCCTGCTATTATAACATTATTGTTCTAACATACATTTTAGATCTCAACATATTTTCTACTCGATTACCCTCTGACTACTGGGGGTCCGGGAGTTCAATCCTATCAAGGTGATCATTTCTTGCTTATTTCTCATTTCAAACCATAGATTTTCACTACATGGTTCCTCAATAATAGCTGCACAAAGTACAGTGGTAATTGGGTATCTGTGATTCCATGTTTAAACACCCTATACGCCTCCGTTAGATTCTAGACTGTAGTTCACTTCCCAGTACGGGTTAATTAGTTGTGATCCACACTATACCTCTCGAATATTCTCCAATCTGTAACTCACTCCCTGGTA
>NW_025159015.1:0-1507 GCF_004010195.1 Chiloscyllium plagiosum
CAAGGCTGCACCATTCTCCAATTCTACTTCATTGTCAAGCTCATTTGCTATGCTCGCCAGATATACGAGGCCCACAAGATGGAGTAACTTAGAGATGCCTATGAGCCTCTGGAACCTGCCATCCCACCCATGCCCTGCAATCTGAGTCCATCTCCTCCCCCAAGCCTGTCGTGTATTCACCATCCCTCCTAAACTTCCACGCTCGAATGCTGAATGTTCTGTACTCAGCAAAGGTCTCAGATTTATCCCTCTGCGCCGCATTTTAATGAATTTCAGTAGCGACATAATGTTGAACTCCTCTTCCACCATCTTCTCCTCGGTGTCCATTTCTTTTGGCAAGAGTCCACTCCCCATCCCATAGACCCTTCGCCCAGCTCCAACACTCCCTCCACCTGGATCCATTCCTCTGGCGTTTACTTGAACTCAATCTGTTCATTGCGAACGTTCCATGGGAGTTTACAAAGTTACAAATCACACAACACGAGGTAATAGTCCAACAGGTTTAATTGGAAGCACACTAGCTTTCGGAGAGACTCTCCTTCATCAGGTGATAGTGGAGGGCTCGATCATAACACAGAATTATTACAAAAATTTCCAGTGTAATGTAACTGAAATTAAACATTGAAAAATTGATTGTTTGTTAAGCCTTTCATCTGTTAGAATACAGTGATTGTTTCACTTCTTCCATGTGTAAATTACAAAACCTTTTTTTTAAAGAGAAATCAAAGTGAATGTTTCAGGTACGGTGAACATACTCATTCTGTATTCCCAATGATTAAATGGTATGTATATAAAATATAGTTCACTTTAACACATGTAATATTATCCTTTTAGTTCACATTGTCATTCAGCATTGCATCTCCCAAATATTGGCTGTTTCCTTGCTATGCATTAGATTTAATTCTGTCTGTCAGAAAGAGGGATGATGACTGGGGAATATCATTGAACTCCCCATGCAGTCTCCACAGCCACTGCTCCCATTCCGGCCTATCTGCCAGCCAATATCATGTTCCTTCGAACCTGACTCATTAATTCATAAGTCTAAATGAATAAGTTCATTGTAATTATAACTTTTAGTGTTGGACTGAGGCCAAAATATGTAAAAAAAAGTACCGTTTACAGCAAATGAAACTGCATTTAGAAGTGTGTCAATTTATATAAATAAATTACTGAAGCATATTCCCTTTGGAAGTTCCAAAGTTGCCTTATTAGAGCAGTGAGAGGAACATTCGGAGAAGTTCACACTTCCTGTCTATGTTCAGGGCAACTGCGCCCAATGACAATCTGTTCGCTAGCGTTTGTTCCTGTGGAGGAGAGATCAGCACAATAACAACATCCTGGTTGTGTTTCTTTTGGGGGTGGAGGGATTTTTGGAGAGATGGTTACAGCATAGTAAACGGAAATCAGAGCAGAATCGTGTAGCCGACGAAAGGAAAATATTCTTATTCTCCCTCACAACTAACTTCACTGGAGTGATTGGTGATGGGAGATGTGACCAATAGCCAGC
>NW_025159016.1:0-1507 GCF_004010195.1 Chiloscyllium plagiosum
TCACCACTTCCTCTGGAAGTTCATTCCACTCACGAGCCAGCTTCTGTCTAAAATAATTACCTCTCATGACTTCTGTAATTCTTTTTCCTTGCACCTTAAAATATCCCTTAGTTTTGAATCCCCAACTCGAGGGAAAAGACATTAGCCCTTCAGCTTCTCTGTACCCCTCATTATTTTATAAACCTCTGTAAAGTTACCCCTTAATATCATCCTCTCCAGTGAAAAAAGTCCCAGACTACCCAGTCTCTCCGAAAAGCTCCGAATACCCTGAGCTTGGTTTGCCTTGTGCAGTTAAGGAGATGAGGGACAGGTTGCAGAAACAGTCAGTGGGGAGGAGAGGCTGGACAGTAATCGTTTAATGGTTTTAGGAAAAGGACAGTCACACATGAGAGTTGACGAATACTGGTCAGTGTTTTGGGGCCAGAAATTATGGTCTTTCTCCGTCTTTGGTGTTCAGTAATAAACATCTATTCGAGACTCTTCATTGTGCAGAGTGTGTCTGTAGGATTTCTTTCTCTAATTTTGCAGACTACAGATAATAGCGATTAAAGATGTTCATAGTTAATTTCGATGGCACAGCACGTGTACTCAACATTCTACAGTTGAGACAAATATTTTGTATTTGTATAACAATATAAAGTGTTTTGTGTAGTTCAGTAATGGTAACCTGATTATAATAAATCCACACTGAGCTGAAAGTTGGCACTTAAAATGTAACCCAAAATCTGGGCAAGGTAGTGTAGTGGGTAGTGTCCCTGCCTCTCAGTCAGAGCTCTGTATTTGATTCCAATTCCTGAATGTATGTGGTAGTGTTCCTTGCTCTGAACTAGAAGGTCTGGATTCAAGTCCTGCCTGTTGCAGAGGTATGTCACAGCATGTCAGAACAGGCTGAGGAACAAACACACAGGAGAATAATGTTACAGCTTTATGGGTATTGCCGAGTGGTGCTAGTGTCCCTACCTCCGGGCACAAAGGTCTAGGTGTAAATCCCACAGAAGTGTCTCATGATACAGGTGAACAAACTGCTTAAAATGGATTTAGAACTGTGACTTGATGGAGAAGGAAGAGGTGTCAGTATTGCGTTTCAGAATTTAGGCCCGGGATGACTGAAAGTACAGCCATTCGTGTTGATTGAAGTCACATTTCGCAGTAACAAAGGTTTATAAAATCAGAATGGTCATGGATAGGGTGAGTAGTCAGGGTTTTTTCCCAGGTTAGGAGCGTCCAAAACTAGAGGGCATTGGATGAAAGTGAGAGGGGAAAGATTTTGATGAGGCCTAAAGGGCACCTTTTCACACAGAGGGTGGTGTGTGCATGGAATGAGCTGCCAGAGGAAGTGGTGGAGGCTGGTACAACTACAGAATGTAAAAGGCATCTGGGTACTGACAGACCTGCCGAGCTTTTCCAGCAATTTCTGTATTTCTTTAAAAAACTGCATTCATTTTGATACAGGTGTTATGAATAAATTAAACAATTTATTTTTTAATGACGCAGGGACATGTAAACA
>NW_025159017.1:0-1507 GCF_004010195.1 Chiloscyllium plagiosum
ATGGGGGTCAGAAATATCTGCAATTGACATGGGCGTCAGAAATATCTACAACTGACATGGGGATCAGAAATATCTACAATTGACAGAGGGGTCAGAATATCTAGAATTGACATGGGGGACAGAAATATCTATAATTGACATGGGGGTCAGAAATATCTATAATTGACAGAGGGGTCAGAATATCTACAATTGACAGAGGGGTCAGAATGTCTACAATTGACATAGGGGTCAGAAATATCTACAATTGACATGGGGTCAGAAATGTCTACAATTGACATGGGGTCAGAAATATCTACAATTGATATGGGGGTCAGAAATATCTACAACTGTCATGGGAGTCAGAAATATCTACAATTGACTTGGGGTCAGAATATCTACAATTGACATGGGGTCAGAATATCTACAATTGACATGGGGGTCAGAAATATCTACAATTGACATGGGGTCAGAAATATCTACAATTGACATGGGGGTCAGAAATATCTACAATTGACTTGGGGTCAGAATATCTACAATTGACATGGGGTCAGAATATCTACAATTGACATGGGGGTCAGAAATATCTACAACTGACATGGGGTCAGAAATATCTTCAATTGACATGGGGGTCAGAAATATCTTCAATTGACAGAGGGGTCAGAAATATCTATAATTGACATGGGGGTCAGAAATATCTACAATTGACGGAGGGGTCAGAAATATCTACAATTGACATGGGGGTCAGAATATCTACAATTGACATGGGGGTCAGAAATATGTATAATTGACATGGGGGTCAGAAATATCTACATTTGACATGGGGGTCAGAATATCCAGAACTGACATGGGGTCAGAAATATCTACAATTGACGGAGGGGTCAGAAATATCTACAATTGACATGGGGTCAGAATATCTAGAACTGACATGGGGGTCAGAAATATCTATAATTGACATGGGGGTCAGAAATATCTACAATTGACATGGGGTCAGAAATATCTACAATTGACATGGGGTCAGAAATATCTACAATAGACATGGGGGTCAGAATATCTACAATTGACATGGAGGACAGAAATATGTATAATTGACATGGGGTCAGAAATATCTACAATTGACATGGGGGACAGAAATATCTACAATTGACATGGGGGTCAGAAATATCTACAATTGACATGGGGTCAGAAATATCTGCAATTGACATGGGGTCAAAAATATCTACAATTGACATGGGGGACAGAAATATCTGCAATTGACATGGGGTCAGAAATATCTACAATTGACATGGGGGTCAGAAATATCTACAATTGACATGGGGGTCAGAAATATCTACAATTGACATGGGGTCAGAAATATCTACAATTGACATGGGGTCAGAAATATCTATAATTGACATGGGGGTCAGAAATATCTACTATTGACAGAGGGGTCAGAAATATCTACAATTGATATGGGGGACAGAAATATCTACAATTGACATGGGGTCAGAAATATCTCCAATTGACATGGGGTCAGAAATATCCACAATTG
>NW_025159018.1:0-1507 GCF_004010195.1 Chiloscyllium plagiosum
CAATCTGTGTGTCAAGCTGGAGAACATTGATGGCTTGTTACATGAGACCTTCACATCTATTTTACTTGGGAGAAGGAGGAGGCAGGTACAGAATTCAAGAAGATGGACTGGAAAACTCTTGAACAGATTGATGTAAAATACGAGCAGGGATTTGAGGTTTTGTTCTGTAAAAACTTGGACCAATCTCCATGTCTGAATGAGTTGGGGTCAAAGGAGGAAAGATCCTGACTGAATATTTTAATTAGAATCTGACCATAGGGGAGGTACCAGAGAACTGGAGAACTGATAATATTATTCCATTTCACAGTGAGGGTGGGAGAGATAGACCAGGGAACGATAGACGAGCGAGTATGAGATCACTGTTAAGGAAACTACTGGAGAAAATAGGGAAGGAGAAAATTGAACTACAATCAGAGTTGCAAGGTTTGATCAGGGGTAATCAACATGACGTTATCAGGGGGAAGTCACATCCAATGGATTTGATTGAATTAGTTTGAGGAGGCCGATTATTTAGTTTTGTAGGAAGGCCTTTGACAAATTTCTACCTGGGGAACTAAAACATAAAGTAAAATCTCACAATATGATGGATAACTTGACAAATTACAACGAAACTTATCTTAGTAGCAGGAGGCAGAAGGTGGTGAGAGAAGGCTGTTTGTGTGACTGGAGACCAGTGTCCCCTGGTGTACCACAGGGATCAGTGTTGTGTCCCTTATTGTTTGTGTTATTCATTACAAAATATAGATCTGAATGTAAAGGGGGCTAGATGGACAGTGGGGAAGTTGTGATAAGTAAGTGTATGTTTGACAGTGAGGAGGAAGGCCTAGGTGTTTGAAGTGAGGAGGAAGGCCTTAAGTTACAGGAAGATGCAGATGGAATGGTCAGATGGGCACATCAATAGCAGATGGAATGTAACCCTGATAAATATGAGGTGATGCACTTTGGGAGATGGAACCAGGCAGGGGAGGACTCAATGAATGGCAGCACACTGGGAAGGTCAGATTATGCTTCTCCACACATTCCTGAATTTGACTGGACAGGTTAATGCTTAAAAATCTGTTGCTGGAAAAGCGCAGCAGGTCAGGCAGCATCAAAGGAGCAGGAGAATCGATGTTTCTGGCAGATTCTTGAAGAAGACTTATGCCCGAAACGTTGATTCTGTTGCTCCTTTGATGCTGCCTGACCTGCTGCGCTTTTTCAGCGACACTTTTTTTAAGCTCTGATCTCTAGCATCTGCATTCCTCACTTTCTCCTGGACAGGTTAATGGACTAGTTAAGAATTGGACCTTGGGTGTAGCGTTTTCTAATCAGGGTGTAGATTATAAGAGCAATACAGGGCTTTGGCTCGGCAAAAATGGAGTACTGTATGTAGCTCCGGGAACCACATTCCAGGAAGGATGTGATTGTACTGGAGAGGGTGTGGAGGTGATTCACCAGGATGTTCCCTGGAATGGATCATATCAGCTATGGAGAGAGGCTGCATAAGCTCGGGTTGTTTACTTTGGAG
>NW_025159019.1:0-1507 GCF_004010195.1 Chiloscyllium plagiosum
TGGGGCTTCTGAAAGATAGTGTCCTTCCCCCTCGCCAGTGAATCCTGTACATAATGCTTTGTCTCTTCCAACTGTCTACTTTGGTGACTTTTTGAACGAAGATGGAAACATCGAATGTACTCATTGATGATAACTCCTTCTTCCTGTTTCCCAATCTTATTACATCTTTTATCATAGGCCTTGCTATTTCTGTTCCTGATCTAAATTCCAAATTCCTTCCCCAACATCCCAACTTCTGTGTCTTGCCTTTCTCCTTTGAAAGATGTTCCTTAAAATCTGTCTGTTTGGTCAGTTGTTGAACACCTGCCTTACAATTTCATGTAAATCTGCAGTTGCCCATTTGTTCATTCAATCCAGAGCACAATAAAACCATTACTCTCTCTCACTCCCTCTGTTCCCTGTTACATCATCAATTCCACTCCTTCAAATTCAAGGCAACACAATTGAAAGGAGATGACAGACAGGAGACTATTAGATCTCGTTCTCCTTTGCTTGAAGCGTTTATTCTTCTATGTTAACCTCAAATGAAAAATGCACAGAGGCCCAGTCATATCACCATGTCACCCTTTATTTACTTGTGCACAGTACACTGGCTGTGGTCAGCCATCTCAGAGTCAATTCTCAACAAAGGCGATACTATTCTCATGGTTGTTTGTTTTTATTGAGTTACAACACATGGCTACAGTCACTGTACATCAAGCTCAGAAAAATGGAGATGTTAACACTTCAAATCTCATTGTAAACAATAATGCGATACATTATATAGAAGCAGACAAAATTGTTAAACAGGTCATTTTCTTTGGTCAGGAAAAGTGATGCAAAAATCTACAGATATTACATAAAAACAAAAGGAAATGTTATATCTTCGAAGAAAAGGTTGAGAAGCAAGTCAAAGTCCACATAAATTAACAGCACATCACAAGACACTGTGCATCAGAGCACATCATTAAAACGTAAGCCATTAATATAAAGCGTTCTGTAGGAACACATTGCATTGTAGACACGAATACAAACAGTAAAATACAAACATACCTCCCACAGAGTCAAGCCATCGGTCAATGTACATACCTTCCAGTTGTCGGTCAGCCTACACATGGGCCAAACTATTGGTCAGCCTTCACAACACACAGTGACCCAATCCAACCACAAAGATATAATGCATATTCAAAGACAGAGTCCAAACCTAAAGGGAAAGACCACTCACAAAGGCTCAAACCAAACATGAAGGCCTAGTGCACCTGCAAAGGCCCTCTCTACACACAAAGGCCTGCTCCACACAAAAAGGCCCAATTCAAACTCAAAAGCTCTGTTCACACATGAAGGCCTGATCTCGGGTTCATACACAAAAATTAAGTCCAAGACACTTCCACTGAAATAACGGCAGAAACGCAGGGTCCCGCCATCAAGTCATCCTTTAATCCACAAGCTCACATAGAGTCAGTCCTCAGCTGAGGCGATTCTAATCTTCTAGAATATTGGTCAGCCATGGCCTTCCTGATTGACCAGG
>NW_025159020.1:0-1507 GCF_004010195.1 Chiloscyllium plagiosum
CTTGTGCACTCTGTGACTGGAAGTGTTTGGATTTTCCTGTTCCTTGGATGCCTCCTGACCTGCTGCGCTTTTCCAGCAACACATTTTCAGCTCTGATCTCTGCAGTCCTCACTTTCTCCTGGAAGTGTTTGGAGGTGACTGAGTTTGAATTTTCAGACTTTCACACTCACTCCAGATTGTCCTCCAGCCCAGTCATTCTCAAGAATTTGGAGTTTGGACAGATAATGAGCTCACCGCCAATCCTAGGAGGGCAGATGTAGGTCTATGATTTTGTTTGATTGCAAGGTAAGGTACAGAACTCCATTATAAACCTCGAGACCAACTCAGTCGCTGGACTGTCAATAATCCAAACTCTCCCCTTCCCCAGAGATACTGTTATCCCCTTATCCTGGCATTGGACTTAATCCTGATCGGAGCCATGGCAGGATTATAAAACAGGTCACCAGAACCTGTGTGAGATTTCAAACACAACTACATCATGTTTCTTACACAAGGGCAGTACAGCAGAGCATGCAGGACTCCCTTAATGACAATTTGGGAGTTATAGGTTTACTGTGATATTTAAATTGCAAATCTACCCATCACCATCTCAATATGGAGGGATCAGGAGGGCAATCTGTCAAAATTTCAATTTCTGGACCAAAGAGTGTGAGGAGTGGTAGATGAAGCTTTACAAATCAAAATAAGGTGCAAATCCTTCAATTCATTTGCTTTGCAAACAAAAAACAATCTCAGAGGGAAAATTCCCAATTGATGCAGCATCCATGACTGTGTGTGGAAGAGAGTTCCAAACCTTTCCCACCCTCTGGGAGCTTTCTAACATCTCTCCTAAACACTCTCAGCCCTCAGTCTCAGACTATGGTCATTCGTCCTGGCATCTCCAACCATGCAAATAGTTTATCTTTTCTTTTAATGTTTTGTCAGTCTTCACTCAGATCATCCCTAAACCTTCGAAATTCTAGATCAAGCAGGTTTCATTTACATAATGAAATCAGAAATAGCTCAGCAGGTCGAGCAGCATCTGTGGGAGTGAGCACAGAGTTAACATTTTGGGTCAAGTGACCCTTCTTCAGAACTAACCTGTCTGATCTCTCCTCATACCTTGAAGCCATAACAAACTGGAACAGATGACACAACACTGAGAACAGAAAATGCTGCAGCAGCAGTGAAGTTGGGAGTCTCTGTCAGTGTAGGATTGTATCGAGAATGCTGCTCAGTGAATTGCTGTCACTGTCCCGGGGTCTGGAGAAGGCTGACCAGTCAGTGAGCTGGAGGTGTTATTGTTCAAATGGTAAGATCAGAGAGCAGATCAACAGCAGATTAAGACAAGTTCAATTGTCATAGCGCCATACCTGGGATGCCAGTAACAGCAAGGATGGTGTAGAACATTTTCTGCACGTGATCAATTGGTCGATGCATTTTCCTGTGTGAGGTGATCTGTTCCTTCAGGCAGCTGACAATCTCCTTAGTGGAAACACTGAGCTGATGCATTCCCAGAGACGCTGCC
>NW_025159021.1:0-1507 GCF_004010195.1 Chiloscyllium plagiosum
TCCCATTACAATGTGAGCCATTGGCATCGACTTTGTAGGTCAATGAATATAGAAATCATGTTGTTGTGGTTCTGTTCGCCGAGCTGGAAGTTTTTGTTGCAAACGTTTCGTCCCCTGACTGGTTGACATTCTCAGTGCTTGGGAGCCTCCTGCGAAGCGCTTCTGTGGTGTTTCCTCCGGTATTTATAGTGGCCTGTCCCTGCCGCTTCCGGTTGTCAGTTTCAGCTGTCCGCTGTCGTGGCCGGTATATTGGGTCCAGGTCAATGTGTTTGTTGATGGAGTTTGTGGATGAATGCCATGTCTGTAGGAATTCCCTGACTGTTCTTTGTTTGGCTTGACCTATGATGGTAGTGTTGTCCCAGTCGAATTCCTGTTGCTTGTTTTCTACGTGTGTGGCTACTAAGGATAGTTGGTCGTGTCGTACCACTGGGACAACACTACCATCATAGGTCCATTACCTGGACTCAATATACCGGCCACTACAGTGGACAGCTGAAACTGACAACCAGAAGCGGCAGTGACAGGCCACTATAAATATCGGAGGAAGCACCACAGAAGCGCTTCGCAGGAGGCTCCCAAGTACTGAGGATGTCACCTAGTCAGGGGACGAAACGTTTGCAACAAAAACTCCCAGCTCGGCGAACAGAACCACAACAATTAAAGTTCATATGGAACAAGCTGCTAAACCTTTCCTCACAATCAGCACATTCTGTACTGAGTCGTGCTCCTTTGCAGGTGTTATGAGATTTCTTTCCAATTAACATTAACCAATTAGAAAGTGTGCACCTAACACGTACCCATCCTAGCCGTCCATACTCCCTGTCCCTGTGAAATTCACTCCTTGTGTGTCTGCACGCGTCTTTCCAAATATTTTAGAATCAGCTTCTGAATAATTTTTCCTGCGAAAAAGTAATAATTTTTGAGTTCAATAGCTGTAGAGGGAAAAAAGAAAACGTGCTCCAAACTTCTCTTTATCATTCATCAACTGGTTTTGAAGTTCTAAACTCTAGATGTCGATCCATCCGAATGAGGGAATTTCCCTCCTGTTTACTCTTACCAAATTCACATCACCTGGAAACCTTCTCTACGGACACAAATCCGTTTTACCTGGTGTCACGCCATATTATCTATTCGTCTTTTCCACCAGCCCATGAAACCCCGTCTTGTCTTTTCAAATGGCATTATCCCTCACTACATCGTTGGCTTCCTTTCCATTTCCTTGTTTCCAAGAAAACGCTGTCCATTCTTCCTGACGTCTTTTCATTCCAGTCATCGGAATCCATGGCTTTTATTATCTCTTTATATCCCAGTATAGAAAGGATGCTGGGTCCAATGCAACACATGAAAACCCGCTCTAATGCTGGATACTGCCATTACCAATGCAGGGAAAATGGGAGCTCGTTCGGTCAAAAGTGAATCCGTTGGTTGTTGCACAATGGATCAATCACTGATGGAGCCTTGACTGTTTTTACTTACTTTTCTCCCCTGTCTGAACATGTGCCAAAGC
>NW_025159022.1:0-1507 GCF_004010195.1 Chiloscyllium plagiosum
AGATAGTAAATTTGTAAAGTACTTCTCTCAAGAGTTTAAAACTTTTTTCAAAATTAATTCAGGTACAGCTAGCAACCCATCAATGATGTGGGAGACCATCAAAGCTTACACGCGAGGTTTGATCATCTCCTACTCAGCGACCCAGAAGAAATTGAAGGGAGAAATTCAGCTCGCTTAAAAGCAGCTGAAACAGCATACACTGATAGTCCTTCTATTATTAAATTGCAAAGGATTACGGCTCTTAGGACAGCTCTAAACACTACGCTTACTCAAACGGCTAAGAGGGAAATATTATTTGCAAAACAAAGGTTATATGAATATGGCGACAAACCGGGTAGATACTTAGCATTTCTTGAAAAGAAAAAAAGGCCCCTCAGACTATTACGTCTATCAAGGAAAGTACGGGTATTTTGACTCATGATCATAAAAAGATTAATGCGATCTTTAGAGAATTTTATTCTGAGTTATATAAATCGCAGGATTGTGAAGATTGGACGAGGAGGATGCAGTCATTTTTTAAAAATTGACCTTTTCAGGCCTAACTCCGGAACAGGTATCGGTCCTAAATGCTCCTCTAACAGTCCAAGAAATACTTGATGCAATTAGGCAACTTCTGAATGGTAAGGCACCTGGCCCAGATGATTTTCAAGCTGAATTCTATAAAGAATTTACAGAAATATTGGCTGGTCCACTTATGGACATGTATAACTATGCATATAGCCAGGGCTGTCTCCCGCCTTTGCTGAAAGAGGCAAATATCTCTCTTATCCTTAAAAAAGGAAAGGATCCAGAAGATTGTACATCATATAGATCAATATCCTTGCTAAATGTAGATTTTAAAATCCTTTCTAAAACGTTAGCACTGAGACTAGAAAGGGTACTGCCACATATTATAAAGGAGGATCAGACGGGGTTTATTAAGGGCTGTAGATCATCCAATAATATTAGAAGGGTTTTGAATATAATTCAAGCCTGTCATCAGGGAAAGATACCAGGAGTAATAGTTTCATTAGATGCGGAAAAAGCATTTGATGGGGTTGAATGGTCATATTTGGTTGGACAGGTGTTTACCAAATGGGTCTCAACATTGTATAGTGATCCCAAAGCAGTTGTGGTTACCAATGGATTAGGTTCGGATAGCTTCAGTGTGGGTAGGGGCTGCCGTCAGGGATGTCCCCTCTCGCCATTGTTATTTACGCTAATAATTGAACCACTAGCAGAAGCTATACGAGATGATCCTAATATAACGGCCCCGAGGATTGGTACAGGTAAACCTAAAATTACCCTTTATGCAGATGATGTTCTTCTATTCCTCAGTAATCCTCTGATGTCCGTACCTCGCCTAATCCAAGTCATTAATACAGTTAGCGCATTCTCAGGCTATAAAATTAATTTTTCAAAATCGGAGGCTATGCCAATGGGTGGCCTTGCTATGACACCCCACTTAGTGGACGGATCCCTTTTTCCCTTTCGTTGGTCCCTGGAGGGGTTCTTATATTTAGGCATT
>NW_025159023.1:0-1507 GCF_004010195.1 Chiloscyllium plagiosum
GTGTTTAATTTTAGTTACATCACACTGAAAATTTTTGCTATAAATTCTGTGTTACGATCGATCCCTCCATTATCACGTCTTGAATGAGCGTCACTCCGAAAGCTAGTGTGCTTCCAATTAAACCTGTTGGACTATAACCTGGTGTTGTGTGATTTGTAACGTTGTAAATCCAAATCCAACACCGGCATCTCCAAACCATGGGAGTTTGGTTGTCTTAAATTCTCTGTATCCCCCTCACCCTATCCAACCTATTACCCTCTGAACAGACTGTACGCTGTATGCTTCGATCCAACACTGACTATTTTATTCAGCCTGTGCCGATAAGGGTGGTGGTGCTGTAGTCTGGTGAACTCACCTCTACATCTGAGAGGCAGAGTGCCAGCTCTCAGATACCTCCATATAGCACCTGCTGGTCCATAACCCTCCCATGGCACATCAGGCTATTTTATTAAGTAATTTCATCTGGAGATTCCTACTCTCTCGCCCAACTCCCCGCGCCCCACCCACTCACCCCTATCTAACAGTCCCGAAGCTGATGGTCCTCTGATAGTAGAGTTCGCTTTTTATCTCCTCCTAAAAATCTACAAACAGAACTGCCCATGCAGACCCATTGCTTTAGCCTGCTTCTGCCATACAGAGGGGGTGCATGCATACATACATGGGCCCAAGTTCCTTCATGGGGTACGTAGAACATTTCTTGTTCCAGTTCTATTCCAGCCCCCATCCACAACTCTTTCTCCAATGCGTAGAAGATATCATCACTGCTACTCCTCTCTCTTGTCCAGAATTGGAAAAGTTCGTCGTTTCCCATTTGCACCTCTCCCTCACTTTCACCTGGTCCACCTCTGACTCCTCCCTTCCTTTCCTCGACATCTCTGCTTCCATTTCTGGGTATAGACGGGCCACTGATATCCCGTATTAACCCACCGACTCCCACAGCTACCTGGAGTATACATCCTCACACCCTGTTTCCTGTTAAGACTCCATTCCATTCCCCCAGTTCCCCTGTCTCCGCCACATTACTTCTGATGATGTCAACTAAAAAAATGTGGCCTCTGAAATTTTCACCTCTTTCCTCAACCGTTAACTCCCCAGAACTGTTATTGACAGGGCCGGCAACCAGTTCAGACCCACCTCCTGCACTTCTACCCTCACCCTCTCTCCACCCTCCTGCAACTGCGTTAGTGTTCTCCTTGTCTTTACCTACCATCTCACCAACATTCACATGCAGAAGATCATCAGTCTGCATTTCCCCCCACCTCCAGCGATATGCCACCACCAGACACATATTTGCCTCCTCTCCCTTTTCCGCGTTCTGAAGTGACCTTTTCCTCCAGGACACCCTGGTCCGCTCGTTATTCACTGCCCACAACTCCCCCCCCGCCACCTCCCCCAGTCCCAACCACAGGTACACTTCACTTTCCCCTGCCGGAGGTGTTACACTTTCCCATTTACCTCCTCCCTCGTCACTAACCAAGGGCCAAACATACCTTCCACGTGAAGCAGC
>NW_025159024.1:0-1507 GCF_004010195.1 Chiloscyllium plagiosum
GCCTATCTCCTCCACCCTGGGCCCACTCTCCTCGGCCCTGGGATCACTCTCCTCCACCCTGGGCCCACTCTCCTCTGCCCTGGGCCCGCTCTCCTCCGCCCTGGGCCCATTCTCCTCCACCCTGGGCCCACTCTCCTCCGCCCTGTGCCCACTCTCCTCTGCCCTGGGCCCACTCTCCTCCATCCTGGGCCTATCTCCTCCACCCTGGGCCCACTCTCCTCCATCCTGGGCATATCTCCTCCACCCTGGGCCCACTCTCCTCTACTCTGGGCCCATTCTCCTCCACCCTGGGCCCACTCTTCTCCGCCCTGGGCCCACTTTCCTCCACCCTGTGCCCACTCTCCTCCGCTCTGGGCGCACTCTCCTCTGCCCTGGGCGCACTCTCCTCCACCCTGGGCCCACTCTCCTCCACCCTGGGCCCACTCTCCTCCGCCCTGGGCCCACTCTCCTCTGCGCTGGGCCTATCTCTTCCGCCCTGTGCCCACTCTCTTACACCCTGGACCTACTCTCCTCCACCCTGGGCCTATCTCCTCCACCCTGGGCCCACTCTCCTCCACCCTGGGCCTATCTCTTCCACCCTGGGCCCACTCTCTTCCGCCCTGGGCCCACTCTCCTCAGCTCTGGGCGCACTCTCCTCCGCCCTGGGCGCACTCTCCTCTGCCCTGGCCCCATTCTCCTCCGCCCTGGGCCCACTCTCTTCCACCCTGGACCTACTCTCCTCCAACCTGGGCCTATCTCCTCCACCCTGGGCCCACTCTCCTCTGCCCTGGGCCTATCTCTTCCGCCCTGTGCCCACTCTCTTCCAACCTGCACCTACTCTCCTCCACCCTGGGCCCATCTCCTCCACCCTGGGCCCACTCTCCTCCACCCTGGGCCCACTCTCCTCCGCCCTGGGCCCACTCTCCTCCACCCTGGGCCCACTCTCCTCTGCCCTGGGCCCACTCTCCTCCGCCCTGGGCCCACTGTCCTCCGCCCTGGGCCCACTGTCCTCCGCCCTGGGCCTATCTCCTCCATCCTGGACCGACTCTCCTCCACCCTGGACCTATCTCCTCCACCCTGGGCCTACTCTCCTCCACCCTGGGCCTATCTCCTCCACCCTGGACCTACTCTCCTCCACCCTGGACCCACTCTCCTCTGCCCTGGGATCACTCTCCTCCACCCTGGGCCTATCTCCTCTTCCCTGGGCCCACTCTCCTCCACCCTGGGCCCACTCTCCTCTGCCCTGGGCCCACTCTTCTCCTCCCTGGGCCCACTCTCCTCCACCCTGGGCCCACTATCCTCCGCCCTGGGCCCACTCTCCTCCACCCTGGGCCTATCTCCTCCACCCTGGACCCACTCTCCTCTGCCCTGGGATCACTCTCCTCCACCCTGGGCCTATCTCTTCCACCCTGGACCCACTCTCATCTGCCCTGGGCCCACTCTCCTCCACCCTGGGCCCACTCTCCTCCACCCTGGGCCCACTCTCCTCCACCCTAGGCCTATCTCTTCCACCCTGGGTCCACTCTCC
>NW_025159025.1:0-1507 GCF_004010195.1 Chiloscyllium plagiosum
CATCAGGAGGCAGGAAGGGCCCAGCAAACCAAATAGCATCAGGGGGCTGGTGGGACACAGCAAGTCAGGCAGTAGCAGGAGGGGGAGAAGTCAGCGTTTCTGATGGAACGATTCTCCAGGTCTTGTAGTGGGCAACTGCAGCGGGACGCATGCGTAGCCTTCCCGGTAGTGAGTGTTAGGATAGGATTTACACAGAGTAAATTCAAACCAAGATAAATGTTTGTTTCTTCTCTATTTGTTTCCGAGATTGTGGGATCATAACAGCTAACACTACTGTGATTCACCTTCCTGATAATCTTTTGGCCAATATCTAACTCTCTGATTCACTAATATTGGGTATATTTTTGCTCTGTTTATTATGTTACAGCTACTTTCGCAGACCATGTGCTGCCCTCCTACCGGATTCATCACTCTGCAATATCTTTCATAATCAGGATTTTTTCCAATGAAAGCGCATATTTTCCTTCTATTTGTGAACCCCAAATTCTACATTTTTCTCATTACCTGCTAGTCATTTTGCACTTCCTGATAGATTTACTCTGTTTTCATCTCCCCTGATGCCAGTGATCATTGCCAACGTCGTGTTGCCTGTTTAGAAGGTGATGTTTGATCATCTTGCACTGCTACAGTTCATGTGGTGAATGTGCTCCCACGATGCAAATAAGTAGGGAGTTACAGATCATTCCCAGTGATAGTGGAGAGTTGATGATGTATATCCAAATCAACAAACAATTTGTATTTCTATCATGTTTGTAGTTTGACAGAAATAAAGCTACAGATGTAACTATTAGGACAGGTGACCAAAATCATCACCGAATAAGCAGATTCTCAGGAATATCTTTAAATAGGAAAGCAACGCTGAGAGGTTGATGGTGGGAATTCCAAGCTATGTTGCTTTGGCAACAATCGAAGCAGCGATCAATGGTTGATAATGAATAAACACATTGCTGGACTCTGAATCTAAATAAGTTGCTGAGGTCTCGAAGGTTATGTGGTACAGGAGCAGGGTGAGAATTCAAATTATTGCTGCCTATTAATTGGAGCCATTATGTATTCAGGAGCGCAGGGGTGATGGGTGAACAGGTTGTGGTACAAGTGAATACGTGGGTGCCAGAAATGTAGATCTTCTTGAGATTATCAGAACCTAGACTGTAGCTTTAGGGTGCAGGACCTGGAGTGTAGGGAGGTTAGGAACATGGCAGCAATCTCAAAGGAGGGTGCCTGTGAACAGGAAAGTGGCTTGACGTGTGTTAACTTCAATGCAGGAAGTATACGAAATAAGGTAGGTGAACTTGCAGCGTGGGTTGGTACCTGGGATTTCGATGTTGTGGCTATTACGGAGACATGGGCAGAACAGGGACAGGATTGGCTGTTGCAGGTTCCAGGGTTTAAATGTTTTAGTAGGGTCAGAGGTGGGGGTAAAAGAGGGGAAGGTGTGGCATTGCTTGTCAAAGATAGAATTACAGCTGTGGAGAGGACGATGGATGAAGACTCGCCATCTGAGGTA
>NW_025159026.1:0-1507 GCF_004010195.1 Chiloscyllium plagiosum
GTGGGTTTGCTCCATTCTGGCAGGAAGCATCATAGAGAGGGCATGGGGGATAGAGAAGAACGTGGAGGATAGAGAAGAACATTGGGGCGATGATATGACCCTGTTAACTCCAGTTTGCACTGTATGGAATCTGGGGTGGATCTCTTGGAGGAGATGATGGTTTGGATGTCATGGTGACACAGGCAGAAGATGGTGACAAATTTGTGCAGACAGCTGAGTTTGAGGACGATATTCCACAATCCATCATAGTTGACAGAGTAGAGGTTTTTATGGGATTGAAGGAGGCCATGTATGCAGGATGGTGCAGTGCCCTGCACTTTTCCTGGATGAGCTTTCCCACAATGGACAGTAGGAAAATCCCTCTGTTAATCTCCACAGTTGGACCTGTCTCCACCTTGAAGATGGTCGCAGTTAGTGTCTCAATTCCTTCCAGACAAGGCGATGAAGTTGTGTCCTTTGTTTTAAAGCGATGTCAGTTTTCTCAATTTCAATCCAGGGACCAAAAAGCTTAGCTGAGGTCTCTTACAGAGTACATGGGCCAGGTCAAGTGGATGTCTGTGAAATTAGGTAGTTTAAATTGAGAGTCATTCAGCACAGAAACAGAACCTTTGGTCCAACTCGTCTGCACTGACCAGATATCCCAATCTGATCTCATCCCATTTGCTAGCATTTGGCTCACATCCTTCTGAACCCTTCCTATTCATATACCCATCCAGATGCCTTTTCAATGTTGTAATTGTACCAGTCTCCACCACTTCCTCTGACAGCTTATTCCATACGTCACCCTCTGGGTGAAAAACTTAGCCCTCAACTCCCTTTTAAATCTTTCTCCTCTCATCTTAAACCTGTTACCCAAAGGTTTACACCCCAGGCACCATCGCCACCTGTTCACCTTACTCTCATTCCCACTCTGTCTACAACATAAAAAACAGCATTTTGGTGTTGGCCAGAAGGATCGGCCCAATGGGAGTTACAGTTCTGAAAACACGCATGTGCTCCAGGGTGGGACGTGACTGACTGCTGGGTATTTGAATGTGAGCATACGAAGGGGGGGGTTCAGGTGGCTGTCACGTGGTGCAGCTGGAATTGGGGGTGTGCACCAGTAAATACTGAGCTGGGGGAGGCGCAGAGTTTATAGACCAATAGACCCATCAATCGATAGCCACCCTCAACTGTACCCTCAATCGATACCCTCCCTCTGCAAATCCCCTCAATCGACACCTTCTCTCCAGCCAAACCCGTTCCCTCTGCCAACATTCCCCATTTTCACTGAAGGCTCTCTCACAGTCAAGTGTGGTCTTTTAACCCCACCCCTGCTGTAAGGTTTACAGAGATGGTGACTGAAAACCTTTTGTATATCACCTATTCACAATGAGATTCCCAGTTTAGGGAGAGCTGGACCAACCCGGCTGTTCACGCCGAGATTCCCAGTTTAGAGAGAGTTGGGCTATCCCAGCTGTTCACGCCGAGATTTCAGTTTAGAGAGAGCTGGACCATCCCAGCTGTT
>NW_025159027.1:0-1507 GCF_004010195.1 Chiloscyllium plagiosum
AATATATAATGTGAACAGCTGTAGCCCCAACACCAAACCCTGTGGGACACCACTTGTCACTGGCTCTTGAGAGACAGCATCAAGGCCAGATCAGCAATAGTGACTTAACTGATGCACCGGCCATTCTGAAAAAGAACCTTTTATCAGACAGCCACTCCTCAATCCATGCCAGTACCTCACCTCGAACACCATGGGCCCTTATCTTACTCAGCAGCCTCCCATGAGGTACCTTATCAAAGGTGGTTTGGAAGTCCAGATAGATAACATCCACTGGGTTTCCCTGGTCTAACCTACTTGTTACCTCTTCAAAGAATTCTAACAGGTTTGTCAGGCACGACCTACCCTTACTAAATCCATGCTGACTTGTTCTAATCTGACCCTGCACTTCCAAGAATTTAGAAATCTCATCCTTAATGATGGATTCTAGAATTTTACCAACAACTGAGGTTAGGCTAATCAGCCTATAATTTTCCATCTTTTGTCTTGATCCTTTCTTGAACAAGGGGGTTACAACAGTGATTTTCCAATTTTCCTTGACTCCAGTGACTTTTGAAAGATTATAACCAATGCCTCTGCCTTTTCTTCAGCCACCTCCCTCAGAACTGTAGGATGTAGCCCTTTGGAGCCAGAAGATTTATCAAGTTTTAGATTTCCTATCACTTTGTCTTTTGTTATGGCTACCATACTCATCTCTGCCTCCTGACTCTCCTTAACTGTTGGGATATTACTCAAGTCTTCCGCTGTGAAGACTGACACAAAGTACTTATTAAGTTCTTCCTTGTTTCCTTATTTCCCATCACTAGCCTTCCAACATCAATTTGGAGTGGCCCAATTTCTACTTTGGCCTCGTGTTTGTTTATTGTGTATTGAAAGAAACTTTTACTATCATTTCCAGTATGACTGGCTAGTTTACCTTCATATTTTATCCTCTTCTTCCTTATTTCTCTCTTTGTTATTCTCTGTTTGTTTTTGTAGCCTTCCCAATCTTCTGATTTCCCAGTGCTCTTGGCCATTTTATGCGCTTTCTCTTTTTCTTTGATACACTTCCTGACTCCCTTTGTCAGTTATGGCTGTCTAACCCCTCCCCAGATATTCTTTCTTTTCTTTGGGATGAACCTCTGTACTGTGTTCTCAATTACACCCAGAAACTCCTGTCATTGTTGCTGTACTGTCTTCTCCGCTAGGCTCTGCTTCCAGTCAATTTTTGTCAGTTCCTCATTAATGCCCCTGTAAGTACCTTTATTTAACTGTAACACCATTACATCCAATTTTGCCTTCTCTCTTTCAAACTGCAAACTGAACTCTATCATATTATGATCACTGCCTCCGAAGTGTTCCTTTACTTTAAGATCTTTTATCCTCTCATGCCCCTGTAAGTACCTTTATTTAACTGTAACACCATTACATCTGATTTTGCCTTCTCTCTTTTAAATTGCAGACTGAACTCTACATATTATGATTACGTCCTCCTAAGTGTTCCCTTACTTTAAGATATTTTATAAAGTCT
>NW_025159028.1:0-1507 GCF_004010195.1 Chiloscyllium plagiosum
AGAAATATTCTACAATTGAGAGGGACATCTTGAATTTTGTGCAGATGTTTCAACCTTTCAAAATTTACTTCGCCAATATTGTGTGGGAGACAATTACTGATTTATGACTGATTCTATCCCTTAACGTTTTGGTGAAATAAAAGGTAAACATACAATGATATAAACTTGGAGCTTACAATTGTAAACATACAATTTGAAAATTATACAAACGGCAGGTTGAGAGAACAAAATTGCCAACGCATTGTCGTAATGTTGATGAACATAGACGTTGATATTCAGGGGTGTCAGATACAATGGATTGACATGGACTGTAGTAGGTAAAACTCGCATGCCTACCGTCAATATAATGTGCATGTATTGTCAGGTTCTAAAAATGGTAGACCGATTTTGCTTAGAAAGTGAAGCAATCTTTGTTTTCAACGAAGGAAGCATGGATGTACTATGGCTTTAAGCGCTGTATGTTTCCTAATAAAGCGTAGTTGATTCAGTCAATTAATTCAGCAACCTGTGAGTGTTTGGTTCTTTATCCTTTTCAAAACTGGAACAACTAAAGTAAGCGAATGCATTAGACCATACTTCACGATCTTCAGGATTTTTAGGTTAGCTTCCAGTCGCAGCACTGGGCACTTGACGCTGGAAGTGGAAGTTCTGTTTCGACCAGCTAAAAGCTGGGGTTCTCATAATGTTGCGAGAGATATATTTGATGCGATCTGTTTTACTGACTGTGCCATTGCAGAGGAATGTTACTATACTGGAGCAGATATTTAACAGCTGTTTAGTATTTTGTAAAATATTTCAGTAGATAATCCAATCCATTTTGTTTCCTCTGGTTTTGTCTTTGCGTTAAAGGTAAGACATGAATAGCGCGTATTTTCCTTCATGCTTGATTGTTTTGCACAATCAAATTTCATGTCAACGCAACGCCTGATACTTGACTTCAAGATTAGAAAACTAACTGTCTAAGGTATTCATTTGACATATTTTGAGTGGGGCTGTTCTCGTCGATTACATTGTAATTACATTGTTTATTCCAGTACCTCCTGTAAAGTGTGCAAAGATATCGATGTCATTTTCGGTTTAATGTCATTTACAGTTTTTATTATTTAGTTTGGTAATGTGCACTGTTGCTCTGAAACGAGAGTCAGGCGACATCTCTTGTAGTGTCAGTTAAATTCCATCAAATCAAAATAACTTCATCCATAAAGGTCCGTCTTCCCTCAGCATCACCGATCAGTCAGCACGAAGAACCTCTTTCAATGTTGGATGGTGTGCTTGGGCAGGACAAAATGACCAGGGAATACATCATGACGGGTCGGACCATGGCTCGCATGAAAGAGCCGACAGACTCTGATATGCATGCATATAATTTTCTTAATGTATCAGGTAAGAAGACAGATGGAGGTCTATCCTTTAATAGAGAGTTTAAGAACCGAGAGGCAATTCCGCAAATGTAGAAAATGTTAGTTGGGCCATAATTTGAATATTATGTGCAGTCCCAGAATCTATG
>NW_025159029.1:0-1507 GCF_004010195.1 Chiloscyllium plagiosum
CCACAATGTAGGGATTCTATAAAAATGCAGGTTATTAAGTTCAGAATAAAAGAATCATCGTGCTGAGTTCACATCGAGATGAATAGACTGAAAAGGAAGGAAATTATGTTAAACTTATCTTAAATCTTGGTTAGATCACTCTTGGAGTCCTGTTTACTCCGAGAGAATGTGGAACTCACGACCAGGGGGAGGAATTGTGGTGAACTGCGGGGATGGATTGAAGGGGAGGTGAAGTACTGTACATCCATGTGGGAGAAGGGAATACAGCAAAGCTTTCCAAAGTGGGTTCGCAAATGCTCTGACAGAATGATGCAGCTTTACATTCTTCCATTTCCTCAATCTGTGAGTGTGGCCTTAATGAGGCGTGGCTCCTGCAGCACTGACGTTGGCCAACCTTACACACTGTTTGAAAACCATGAGATTTCCTCAAACCTCTCTGACCTATACCTCTTGTTCTTACAGTCCCATATGCCTCCATTCTTCAACGTTTCCCCCTTCTTTTAAAAGTCTTTGCCCTTCCCCTGCTCTATTGGTCTTCCCCAGCTCCACTGGCCCTGACATCTCCCATTCTCACTGAATGGCCACAACAACTTTTCAGCCTTGTACAGGTGCCTTGGGTGGGAAAGGTTCAGAACCCTGGAACACAGGGTAAGTCTATTAGAGTTAGATATGGAAATCCCCGAATCCCCTTTCGGGAATAAAATCTGCTGTGTTTACCTGGTCTGCACTACATGTGACTCTTGTACAGGGCCGTGGTGAGGCCATACCGAGAATATTGTTGCAGTTTTGGTCTCCTTTTCAGAGGAAGGATACACTTGCCCTCGAGGGAGTGCTGTGAAGGTTTACCAGGCTGATTGCAGGGATGGTGGGACTGACACATGAGGAGAGATTGTCGAGGTTAGGATGGTTTTTGCTGGAGTTCAGATGAGTG
Source organism: Chiloscyllium plagiosum (assembly GCF_004010195.1). NCBI lineage: Eukaryota > Metazoa > Chordata > Chondrichthyes > Orectolobiformes > Hemiscylliidae > Chiloscyllium > Chiloscyllium plagiosum. Next base: position 932 of record NW_025159029.1, read on the forward strand.
AGTGGGGAATCTCATAGAGACTTATAAAATTCTAACAGGACTAGACAGGGTAGATGCAGGAGGATGTTCCTGATGGTGGGTGTGTCCAGAACAGGGATCACAGTCTGACGATTCAGGGTAGACCATTTAGGATGGAGATGAGGAGACATTTCTTCAGCCAGACAGTGGTGAGCCTGTGGAATTCACTACCACAGGAAGTGGTTGATGACAAAATGTTGAATGTACTCAAGAGGTGGTGAGATATAGTACTTGGGGTGAAGGGGGTCCAAGGTAATGGGGAGAAAGCAGGATTAGGCTATTGAGTTGGACAATCAGCCATGATCGTGATGAAGGGCAGAGCAGACTCAAAGGGCAGAATGGCCTCCTCCTGCTTCTATCTTCTTTGTTAGCTGCCCTCTGAAACAGCCTGGCAATCCTCGAAGACTCAAACCCATCTGTCCATGACAGTATTGATGAGGGTGACCACTGCAGAATCCCAAGTACCAATTCATACCTCACACTGAAAGTACCTTCTTTGGTGACAAGGTGAAAGACAGCAGTGATTGAATAATAAGAGAGACGATGGTACAAGGCAAA
>NW_025159030.1:0-1507 GCF_004010195.1 Chiloscyllium plagiosum
ATGAACTCCTACAATCTGATATATGCTTTCCACTATCACTGACTATACAGACCTGTTTAATCCCTCTCCCAGAGCTCCAAGACATCTCTGCAGGAGTTCCTCAGGGTAGTGTCCTAGACCCAACCGTCTTCACCTGTTTCAACAATGACCTTCCCTCCATCATAAGATCAGAAGTGAGGATGTTTGCTGTTGACTGCACAATGCCCAGCACCAGTCACCACTCCTCAGATACTGAAGCAGTCCATGTTCAAATGCAGCAAGACCTGGACAATATACACGTTTCGTATGACAAATAGTAAACTGATAACTAACATTCATACAACACAGGTACCAGGCAATGACTATCTCCAACTAGAGAAAAATATAGCCTTGATGTTCAATGACATTACTATCACTGAATCCCCCATTAACAACTTCCTGAGAGTTACTATTGACCAGAAATTGAACTAGACTAACCAAATAAATATTGCATAATAAATACGTGCAGATCAGAGGCTAGGCATACTGCAGCAAGTAGCTCACTTTCTGACTCCCAGAGCCTGTCCACAATATACAACACACAAAACACAAGGCAGGAGTGTGATGGAATATTCCCTACTCCCCAGGAACATTGCCTGGATGGGTGCAACTCCAACAACATTCAAGAAGCTTGACACCATCCAGGACAAAGCAGCCCCCGCTTGATTGGCACCACATCCACAAACATTCACTCCCTCCACCACTGACGCTGAGTAGCAGCAGTGTGCACTATCTACAAGATGCACTGCAAAAACTCACCAAGGCTTCTTCACAGCATCACCTGAGTCCAAGACCATCACCATCCAGAAGGACAAGGGCAGAAGATTCATGGGAACACCATCACCTGCAACAAAACAGAGTAAAAGTCAAAAGAACAGTGGATGCTGTAAATCAGAAACAAATACTGAAATTGCTGGAAAAGCTTAGCAGGTCTGACGGCACGGTGGCTCAGTGGTTAGCACTGCTGCCTCACAGCACCAGGAACCCAGGTTCGATTCCAGCCTCGGGTGACTGTCTGTGTGGTTTGCACATTCTCTCCGTGTCTGTGTGGGTTTTCTCTGGGTGCTCCAGTTTTATCCCACAATCCAAAGATGTGCAGGTTAGGTGAATTGGTCATGCTAAATTGCCCATAGTGTTAGGGGGAATGCAGCTGTGTGGGTTACTCTTCGGAGGGTCGCTGTGGACTAGTTGGGCCAAAGGACCTGTTTCCACACTGTAGGGAATCTAATCTAAATCTAAAGCATCTGTGGAGAGAAATTAGAGTTAATGTTTCAGGTCATGTGACCCTTCCTCAGAACTCAAGTTCCCCTCCAAGTCACTCACCATCTTGGTTTGGAAATATATTGCTGTTCTTTTAATGTTGCTCAGTCAAAATTCTGGAATTCCCTCCCTAAGGGCATTGTGGGGTCTGCGTACAGCACATGGACTGCAGAGGTTTAAGAAGGCAGCTCACCCCCCACCTTCTGAAGAGGCAACTAGGGATGGGCAG
>NW_025159031.1:0-1507 GCF_004010195.1 Chiloscyllium plagiosum
ATTTCTGCACATTACTCAGTGGAATAGTAAGATTATATACTTCATTATTCTTAAATTCATTAATAGTAGTTTCAAAATCAATTTGTTGCTAATATCTAATAATTGTTCAACTTGGCAAAGGATGTAACTGTGGAATTATGGTTCCATATAATAACTATTGCAAGGACATGTCAATGTAAAATCTCTCAATCATTGTGAATATTGCTTTTCATTTTAAACTTGGAAACACTTTTGAAATGATTTGAGTGTAATTCTCTTCAATGTTAACATCACAATAATGGTTGAATATTTTTCATGTGCAAAATTATTTAAATTCCGATGAATTTTTTTGAAGTACACAAGAAAAGGATTGACATCTTTCTTGTTTCATTAAACAATCACAGGAAATGGTGGCTTCTTAGAAATCATACACTTTCAGAAAAAAATGAAAGTTGTCTTCAGCTGAATAGTCACACTGACTGACCAATTCATCATTTTGTTCCAATTTACGTGAAGAACAAAAAGATTTTACTTTGCATTTCATAAAATGAAAAGCTGTTATGATCAAATAGAATGATTGTATTCATTTTTATTTATCAATTTACAGTAACCACACAATTCTGTCAAGTTGTCATTCTGCAAATTTTCGTAAAAATCATTTTTAATTAAGACATCTGTTAACTCCCATCATTATTGTAAATTACTATTTAATTTTCAGTATATTACACACAGGATCCATCCATTTAATTCCAATCCAATTAGCACAATAAACATCTGATTAATTTTCACTTGAGTAACCACAGTGAGCATGTGATTATAGACCTGCCCAGCCTGATTAGGAACATTATGAAGGAATGTTGTGCAGCTCTGATAGTGTCTCTGTTACCAGACCAGGAGGTGCAGTTTCAATTCCCATCTTGCACAGAGTTGTACCAGAGCAGCTCTGAATGTTGATTAGAAAATATCTAAGAATCAATTGAATTACCATTCAGTTCAAAATTAGATTAGCTTCCATCTGTTGTTCATTCCAATAATCACAGTATTTGCTATTTATTTTGTTCGGGTCACTAATAACAGAATGTATCTAATTCCACTCAATCATTATTCGTTGGAAAATATTTGAGAATGTTACAGTCATACAGATGAAATAAACATAGTAATGATATTCATTGATTTTCTTTTGTTCTTAAGAGCTGAGTTCAAACAGCACATAGAACTTGATGCTCCCGTGCTATAACAATGAAGAGAAAGAATACATTTCTTGTTCAGTAAAATAAACAAATGCCAATTCCTTTCATTTACCATTTTTTAGTTATTAATCTGTTTATGAATTATGTGAAATTTGTTTTAGTTTTCCACTCACCTATTTATATAGAATGTCAGATCGAACTGCTGTGAAAATATCCAAGTGCATTCATTTGAAAATTGACTTTGCATATTTATCACTGTGAGATATATGTAAAGCAGTGTTACTTCTGCAATTATAATTGTTTAGTCAAGGTAAATGAACTCGCACCAGTGTATAATT
>NW_025159032.1:0-1507 GCF_004010195.1 Chiloscyllium plagiosum
CCCCCGGCACAGCCCATATTGAGGTCCTTCATTTGACACTTATTAACTACTAGAACTCAATCCCAGCCACCAAGGCAGCACTGAAAAATCTCTTTTCCTTCTTTGGTCCATGCTTGGAGTTGCCTGGCTCCCTGTGCCAACTTACAACCTTTCGCCTGGTTCAGATAGACTGTCATCAGATCTCAGTCAGTCAACCAGAAGGGGAAACCCACCGCCGAGGAACTCAGGACCGTTCCAAAAGGAATGGGATGCGTCTTCCCAACCATCGATGTTGCCTACCCCACTGGTGATGATGGACATCCCAGACGAGCCCCCAAATTGTAAGAAACAAAACTCACATATTAATAAATTTCAGTCCGAGTCAAATTCTGAAGCAGCGAATTTTAGTGATACGCACTTGCAAGAACGAGTCCCTAACAAGTAAGCACCCCGATCTGAGGGTTACATTCTGATTTATGCTGTTCAGCTGAGTCTCTCGGTCTCCCCTTTCACTCCATTGGTTACTTTTACTGTAGTGTGTAGCCTATCACAAGCTCTAGCTTCACTCCACCTTTGTCTAACTTCTCCCATTACTCTAAGCCTGTAGCCCCTTACTCTAAGTTATCTCATTCCTTATATGTGACTATCCTGGCATAGTTTGCTGTCTTTGTGCGATCATCCTGCCAAACTAAATTCTATCCGTTGGCCACATCCCTCCTGAGACTGGCACACTATTCTCCTGTTACTGGTACATCCTGCTACACGGTCACTCTGCCCTATTAATCACAGATAATTCTACCTGTTTTCGCTTCTCACTGTTTAGTTTTTGCATGCGCAGCCTAATTGTATAATGTAAACTTTTGCAGAAACAACACCTGTTCCTTATTCTGCACAATTTAACCCTATACCTTACACTTCCCATTGAATTTGTTTTTTTTAAACAAAGTACTTGCAACTGTCACCTGAAACAAACCTGAAGCTACTCAATTTTATTTCCACCATAAAAAAAACTTCCAAAGAAGCAATTCAGCAAAACAAATATCCCAAGATGTGTATATGCTTGTGTTTCAGCATAATCTCATAAGGCCATGTGTTCGGGCTGTGCAAGCTGATACCAGGATCCGGTCTCAGCCTCCAGCAGGACACCAACAGGTGGAAGGTGTAAACCTGCTCCTCCCGATGGTCATATAAATAGACAATAGACAATAGACAATAGACAATAGGTGCAGGAGTAGGCCATTCAGCCCTTCGAGCCTGCACCGCCATTCAATATAATCATGGCTGATCATTCCTAATCAGTATCCTGTTCCTGCCTTATCTCCATAACCCTTGATTCCACTATCTTTGAGAGCTCTATCCAACTCTTTCTTAAATGAATCCAGAGAGTGGGCCTCCACTGCCCTCTGGGGCAGAGCATTCTACACAGCCACCACTCTCTGGGTAAAGAAGTTTCTCATGAGCTCTGTCCTAAATGGTCTACCACGTATTTTTAAGATGTTTCCTCTGGTTCGGCACTCACCCATCAGTG
>NW_025159033.1:0-1507 GCF_004010195.1 Chiloscyllium plagiosum
GGTTATTATTAAGCTGGAGAGGGTTCAGAAGAGGTTTACCAGGATGTTGCCAGGTATGGAAGGTTTGAGTTCATAAAATCCCTACAGTGTGGCAGCAGGCAGATTGTCCCATTGAATCCTCCCTGACCCCTCGGAAGAGCATCCCACCCAGACCCATTCCATCTCTGTAACCTTGCATTTCCCATTGTTAACCCACCTAGCCTGCAAATTTCTGGACACTACGGACAATTTAGCAAGTCCAATCCAGCTAACCTACACCTATTTGGATGATGGGAGGGAACTGGAGCACCCAGAGGAAACCCACGCAGACACGTGGAGAATGTGTAAACTCTGCCTCAGGGTGGAATCGAACCCAACTCCCTGGTCCTATGAGCCAGCAATGCTAACCCCTGAGCTTCCATGCCACCCGTAAAGAGTTATAAAGAAAGGTTAGATAGGTTGAGACTTTTTCACTGGAGAGTAGGACGTTGGGAGGTGACAGTAACGAACTTTATAAAATAATGAGGGATATAGATAAGGTTAATGGTAGTTGTTTCCCGAGGATGGGAAATTTCGAGACTGGGGGCACATTTTTAAGGTGACTTAGGTTTAAAAGAGATGTTTTTTTAACACGGTTCATGTTTGGAATGAACTTCCTGAGGAGAAGTGATGGGTGTGGGCACAATTACAATACTTAAAAGACATTTGGATAAGTACATGAATAGGAAAGGTGTAACTAGTTTAGTTTGGGGTTATGTTTGGCAAGGACTAGTTGGACTAAAGGGTCTGTTTCTGTGCTGTGTGACTCTTTAAAATGAGCCTGAAATTTACATAAATCTTTCACTTCCAAAGTGGAAAATCTCAACACCAGGTTGTAATCCAATAGGTTTATTGGGAAGCACTAGATTCCAAGTAAACCTATTGGATTATAACTTGGTGTGTGTGATTTTTGACTTTCTCCATCCCAGTCCAACACCAGCTCCTCCACCTCATGGCTCCTCCTTGCAGTCAGCTGTGGCTTTATTTCACCTGTTGTGCCTCATATTGTGAATTGTAGCGAAAGAGGAGCAACATCTCATCAAACTTGGCAGTTTACAACCTACTGGGCTCAGTATTGGTTCAACACCTCCAAATTGAGAACTGAGAACATAGAACATAGAGAAATACAGCGCAGTACAGGCCCTTTGGCCCTCGATGTTGCGCCGATCCAAGCCCACCTAACCTACACTAGCCCACTATCCTCCATATGCCTATCCAATGCCTGTTTAAATGCCCATAAAGAGGGAGAGTCCACCACTGCTACTGGCAGGGCATTCCATGAACTCACGACTCGCTGAGTAAAGAATCTACCCCTAACATCTGTCCTATACCTACCTCCCCTTAATTTAAAGCTATGCCCCCTCGTAATAGCTGACTCCATTCCTTCTCTTTCTTTTAGCCTTGCTAGTTACTCCACCTCTTGCCCCTTCCAGTGGGACTGTCCGTTCCTCCCAGTCTGGCAGTTAGACACCCCATAATTCAGCCATTC
>NW_025159034.1:0-1507 GCF_004010195.1 Chiloscyllium plagiosum
AACATCAGAAACTACTGGGGTCTCCACAGAGTTGGAAGCTTCAATGAATGTCTTCTGGCTGCTACACTCTTTGAATTTTCTCTTGATGCTTGTTTCAATTCCTGGATTGGAGAAATATTTGTGACATTCTGTGTCTGAATTTTCCTTTTTTGCCAAGGGCTGTGTTTATGGGAGTTTCCTATGTTGGAATAGTTCACTAGTAACAGCTCCTAATTCTATTATTCTGTTAAGCTGTCCAATAGAATTACGCTATTCTAAGTTTCTCTTTCTTTGGTTTTGTTTCATCATTCGTGTTGAAATAAATGGTGTTTTGCTTACCACAGAGTAGTTTGACCAGTCACATTGCATCTGGAACAGACACTTTACATTTCCTTTGAAATAAGAAAACATTAGAGTTTAGGCTACTGCCTTCCAAATATTTTCGAGGGGCTCTAGTGTGGTTCATCACACTAGACTCCCTCTCTTCCTGAGTAATAGGCTGGAGGCACTGAATGGGCTGTCCCTGTTCTTCTCCAATAGTGTCAATGGGGTGAATGGTTTCCTCATATTGTTGTGAAACCAGCGTTCGTGGCTGAATGAACTCTTGTTTTACTGTGGCAATGTGCAGTGCCAGGCATGAATGTTATGTACCCTTTAACAGCACAAGCCAGAATGGAGTTTGGGTCTTGCTGCACATGGAAACCAGTTCAGGAGCTGAGGGGTGGGGGGGGGGGAATGTTCTGAAAATTGTGGAATTTTCAGTGACGATCCCCACCTCTGATCTTATGGTGAGTAGGGTGGGTCGGGGAGACATTGATGAAGCAGCTGAAGATGTTTGTGAATAGAAAGCTACCCTGAGGATCTCCCACATAGGTGACCCAGAACTGAGATGATGAACATCTTCCTTTGTGCCATGTTTGATTCCAATCACTGGACTGTTACTCTGATTCCCATTAAGTCCAGTTTTGTTAAGCTCCTTGATGTCAACAGAAGACAACCACTGCCTTGATATCAAGACCAGTCATTTTTACCAGAACCCTTGTGTCAACACCTCTTTTGTTCATATCAATAGGCCGTGATATAGGAGCAGCAAGTGTTTTCTTCAAACAGGTGGTATTGAATGTCAGGATTTCTCTTCTCGAGAGTTTTGGGGAGCAAGATGACTGAAAGTATTTGAAGAGGAGGTCGATGAATATTCACCTGTGAGAGAGTTGAGGGCTTTGAAGAATTGGGTATGAAAGAGGATTTGAAACCAAGAGTAGATCAGTCATGATCTCAGTGAAGGGCAAGGCAGGCTTGGGGAGTGATCGACCTGCCCTGTTCTGATGTTCTCCATTCTGTTATTGGAAAGTTAGTGGGTGTTATTTTCATGAATGTTATGTTATTGAATGTTGCAGTCAGTGAGACCAGAGGATTGTGTGAGCCATCCCTGTGTGAGGTATGGGAGCAGTATTCACAGTGAATTTGGGTCTACAAAATGATCAACAAATGAAGCACATGTTGCAGAGCGGGGAAGCTGTGTAAAGAG
>NW_025159035.1:0-1507 GCF_004010195.1 Chiloscyllium plagiosum
CTAAAATTATGAAAGATTTTGAAAAGAGAAGGTGCAGAGAAAACATTTCACTATGGGATAGAACATAACTAGAGGCTGTCAATATAAGACGGTACCTCAAGAAAACCACAAGGGAATTCAGAAGAAACCTCTTCACTGAAAGAATGATGAGAATGGGGAATATGTGACCAGTCGGAATAGTTGAAATCAATAATTTAGATGTATTTCAAGGAAACTAGGCGACCATTTGGAAGGGATGAGAATAGAGAATTACAATGGGCGATTTAGATGAGGAATGATATGAAACACCTTGCGTGGAACATAAGCACTGGCATGAACTGATTGTGCCAAATGGTCTGTATTTCCTCTGTAATCCTATGTAGAAAATCACCACTGTATGAAACAAAAAGTATATTAAGAACATCGAGAAGAATTATAAAGTTTCTCACAAAAAAGTCTCAAGTGTTCAGCACTGAATGTAAATGATTTTATCGCATGGCGACACTTCACTATTTGCTTGATAGCACTGAAAAAGCAGTAATCACAGTACTCTTACTAGGAGTAGGAGTAACCCAGTGCCCATGCACAAACTGTGGGATCTTAATAACTTATTAATGGCCTCTGTAGGACCTGCTAACCTGGTCTGAGAATGTTGTGAACACTCTGGCCCTCACGGCTTCTTTCACTCAATTTCTCTGATTTCCAGTTCCCGTAATGATCACCACCACGGACAGGAGACTGTTCCAGTATGCAGATGGGATACTCTGTTATGAGCCATAAGGTACCTCATTAGGAGGGACATACTCCAGGTGTGTCTCTAGGATGCAGGAAGAGGTCTCCCACACAGTGGAGGACCCACCTACTGCTAATAAACTGCCAGCATTGGCGGGAACAGACTCTACATTGACCACCTGAGTGGCCATCCTTCCCCTAATTTGGGATCAATAAAATACTACGGAGGTGGAAGTATGACAGCCACTGAAACTCCTTCCTTCCCTTATTATTATCCATCTAATGACCTTGCAGCCTGTCCCTAGAGGGCTGATAGATCCCAATTCCATTCCAATATTCAAGAACACCAAGAGCTGGCAAACTGGTCAAAATTGATAAAGCTTAACACAAGCAGTCTTGACCTGACTGTCAAATTCTAAAGTGTAACTTGAGATGAGTTCGATAAAAATGGCAGAAGTACCGAAACAACCACTTCCATCCATCAGAAACAAATTTCTATGAATGGGAACCGGTGGTCCGCTATTTGGAATGGAGCAGTGCATTTGAAAAGTTAATGTGGAGCAGCAATGTTATATGATGGATGTGTGCACAGTTTGAAGCTGTTTGCTGATTCAGTTTTGCTAAAGCTTTGGCAGATACATTCCAATTAGAATCAATTAAATCTGCCAAAGTGGACATTAAATTCTCACATTTATGAGAAGATTTAACATAGAACATAGAAAAGTACAGCACAGAACAGACCCTTTGGCCCACGACAGTGTGGCGAGGTTTAATCCTAATGTAAAATATAATAACA
>NW_025159036.1:0-1507 GCF_004010195.1 Chiloscyllium plagiosum
ATACCTATAGAAAGCCTTAGGGTTTTTCCTAATCATACCAACGAAACACCTCTCATTTCCCCTCCTTGCTGCTCTTAGCTCTCTCTTCAGGTCCTTCATGGCTACCTTATAACTCTCAATCGACCCAATTGAACCTTCACGCTTCATCTTTACATAGGCCGCCCTCTTCCATTTAACAAGGGATTCCAATTCCTTATTAAACCACGGTTCCCTCACACGACCCTTTCCTCCCTGCCTGACAGGTACATACTTATCAAGGACACTCAATAGTTGCTCCTTGTACAAGTTCCAGCTACTTCAAAAAATACGGAGATCTGGCATTGAGGGTGAGTTGGAGGTTTGGATTAGGAATTGGCTGGCTGGAAGAAGACAGAGGGTAGTAGTTGATGGTAAAGGTTCATCTTGGAGTGCCGTTACTAGCAGTGTCCCGCAAGGATCTGTTTTGGGACCATTGCTGTTTGTCATTTTTATAAATGACCTGGAGGAGGGGCTAGAAGGTTGGGTGAGCAAGTTTGCGGATGATACGAAAGTCGGAGGAGTTGTTGACAGTGAGGAAGGGTGTGGCAGGTTACAGCAGGATATAGATAAGCTGCAGAATTGGGCAGAAAGGTGGCAAATGGAGTTCAATGTAGCTTAGTGTGAGGTGATTCACTTTGATAAGAGTAACAAAAAGATGGGGTACTGGGCTAATGGTCGGATACTTGGTAGCGTGGATGAGCAGAGGGATCTTGGTGTCCATGTACACAGATCTTTGAAAGTTGCCGTCCAGGTAAATAGTGCGGTGAAGAAGGCATATAGCGCACTGGCTTTTATTGGTGGATGAATTGAGTTCCGGAGTCCTGAGATCATGTTGCAGTTGTATAAGACTCTGGTGCGGCCGCATCTGGAGTATTGTGTGCAGCTTTGGTCGCCATACTATAGGAAGGATGTGGAGGCACTGGAACGGGTGCAGAGGAAGTTTACCAGGATGTTGCCTGGTATGGTAGGAAGATCGGATGAGGAAAGGCCGAGACACTTGGGGTTGTTTTCATTGGAGAAAAGAAGGTTTAGGGGTGACTTGATAGAGGTCTACAAGACGATTAGGGGTTTAGATATAGTTGACTGTGAGAATCTTCCCACGTATGGAGTCAGCTATTACGAGGGGGCATAGCTTTAAATTAAGGGGTGGTAGGTATAGGACAGATGTTCGAGATAGGTTCTTTACTCAGCGAGTCGTAAGTTCATGGAATGCCCTGCCAGTAGCAGTGGTGGACTCTCCCTCTTTATGGGCATTTAAGTGGGCATTGGATAGGCATATGGAGGATAGTGGGCTAGTGTAGGTTAGGTGGGCTTGGATCGGCGCAACATCGAGGGCCAAAGGGCCTGTACTGCGCTGTATTCTTCTATGTTCTATAACACAGAGAGGGAGAAAAATGTTCCCTGTCTGAGAAGCAGCAGGTGATTGATTCCTCTCTTTTCTTTGTTCCGCCAGATAGCAAAGTGTGAGACCATGAACTCCTTGTGTCAT
>NW_025159037.1:0-1507 GCF_004010195.1 Chiloscyllium plagiosum
TTTCTGAGGTATTGACGGAGCACTATCTGAGGTGCTGAGGGAGGACGTTCTGAGGTATTGAGGAAGCACTTTCTGAGGTTCTGAGGGAGAACTATCTGAGGTATTGATGGAGCACTTTCTGAGTTATTGAGGAAGCACTTTCTGAGGTACTGAGGGACCACTTTCTGAGGTATTGAGGGAGGACTTTTGAGGTACTGAGGGACCAAGTTCTGAGGTATTGAGGGAGCACTTTCATAGGTTTTAAGGCAGAACTATCTGATGTATTATGGGATAACTATCTTAGGTATTTAGGGAGCAGTTTCAGAGGTATTGAGCGAGCACTGTCTGAGGTACTGAGGAGGCACTATGTGAGGTACTGAGGGAGAACTATCTGAGGTATTGATGGAGCACTTTCTGAGGTATTGAGGGAAGCACTATTTGAGGTACTGAGGGAGAACTATCTGAGGTATTGATGGAGCACTTTCTGAGGTACTGAGGGGACACTTTCTGATGTATTAAGGGAGCACTTTCAGAGGTATTGAGGGAGAACTATCAGAGTTATTGAGGGAGCACTTTCTGAGATATGGAGGGAGCACTATCTGAGGTATTAAGGAAGCACTTTCTCAGGTATTGAGGAAGCACTGTCTGAGGTACTGAGGGGACACTTTCTGAGGTACTGAGGAAGCACTATCAGAGGTACAGATGGAGATCTATCTGAGGTATTGATGGAGCACTTTCTAAGGTATTGAGGGAGCACTTTCTGAGGTACTGATGGAACACTCTCTGAGGTATTGAGGGAGCACATTCGAGGTATTGAGGGAGAACTACCTGAGGTATTGAAAGAGCACTTTCTGAGGTACTAAGAAAGCACTATCTGAGGTATTGAGGGAGCACATTCTGAGGTACTGAGGAAGCACTATCTGAGGTATTGAGGGAGCACTTTCTGAGGTACTAAGAAAGCACTATCTGAGGTACTGAGGGAGCACTTTCTGAGGTATTGAGGGAGAACTATCAGGTACTGAGGGACCACGTTCTGAAGTATTGAGGGAGCACTTTCTGAGGTATTGAGGGACCACAATCTGAGGTATTGAGGAAGGACTTTCTGAAGTATTGAGGAAGCACTTTCTGAGATATTGAAGAAGCACTTTCTGAGGTATTGAGGATGCACTTTTTGAGGTACTGAGGGAGCATTTTCTGAGGTATTGAGGGAGCACTATCTGAGGTACTGAGGGAGCAAGTTCTGATGTATTGTGGAAGCACACTCTGAGGTATTGAGGGAGCACTTTCTGAGGTACTGATAGAATACTCTCTGAGGTATTGAGAGAGACTTTCGAGGTATTGAGGGAGAACTACCTGAGGTATTGAGGGAGCACTTTCTGAGGTACTGAGGAAGCACTATCTGAGGTGCTGAAGGAGAACTATCTGAGGTACTGTGGGAGCACTTTCTGAGGTATTGGGGATGCACATTCTGACGTACTGAGGAAGCACTATCTGAAGTACTGCGGGAGAACTATCTGAGGTATTGAGG
>NW_025159038.1:0-1507 GCF_004010195.1 Chiloscyllium plagiosum
TCCTGACCCAAGGAAAAGAAACCCTTAATTGATAATTACTTTCATGAATTCTGCCAGTAATAATAGCAAATTTATATACTAATGCACTATAGTAGAAGGTTTTTGACATTTTCAAAAAAGGTACAAAGCAGGGAGATTCGTTATCACCTGTTTTCAATATCTCTATTACCCTCTTCGAGTACTTAAGAGGGTCAAAAAAAAAAAATCCCTTTAAATCCCACTGGGGACAACTCTCATTGCATTAGTAAGTGGTACGTACGAAGGAATGGCATTTAACCTTAAAATAGAGCAGAAATTGAGTGATTACAGAATTGGACGTAAACATCAGGAAAACTGAAGGGTTACATTTTATTTGTAAAATTAACATGTTTATAATAGGATTAATTGGACTCAATATATTAAAGTTAATCGAGCCCGGAAATGTGGGCAAGTATCTTGGAGCTGAAATAGGTCCATGGCTGAGTATAGACATGGCCAATCAGGAAGAGGTTTTCAAACATTGGGTAAGGAATTTAAAAAGATCCTGACTTAAATAACTCTGCTTTCTGCACCTGTTTCAAACATTTTATCCCCAGATTATACAACTATTTAACCTTTAGTAGCTTCACAAAATTATCTTTCCAGATTAGATATGATAATTCAGGGTTTGAGAGAGTTGACATCTGCCAGTCGATTACAGATGGCTTTTTACATGCCCGTAATAGAGGTGGTGGACTCGGACTAAGTTAACGATTCTAATTCCAATTGCAGTAATACGAAAGTACGAGGCGTTTACAAGATCCTCTGACAAGATACCTCACTCCGATGTAATGAATCTGAAATATCGGAAAGAATTAGGGAATCCTCGAATTAGTACCCAGGCAGGTGGATCCGGGACTACGCAGCTTACAAATAATTGTGAAGAGATAGAGGAGACCATTAGTAAAAATGGTAAATGGAGGGAATTAGAGGTCGAGAAGTGGATGGTGTTGCCCAGTCAAGGGGCTGGCGTCCACTACTTTAAAAATGATCACCTAATAATTGGACTAGATCATGGTTATATACAAAGACATTGAAGGTCATCAACACTTTTCTACTTAAGGTCAACTCATATCCCACAAGGTCAACTCTATCCTTTAAGTAACAAGAATTGTAGGTGATGCAATGTAACCATGGAAACGGTTCCTCATATTGAGATTAGATTCAATTCCCTACAGTGTGGAAACAGGCCCTTCGGCCCAACCAGTCCACAGCGGCCCTCCAAAGAGTAACCCACCCAGACCCATTTCCCTCTGACTAAAGGCACACAACACTATGGGCAATTTACCACGGCCAATTCACCTGGCCTGCACATCTTTGTGACGGTGGGAGAAATCCGGAGTAAACCCACACAGACACGGGGAGAATGTGCAAACTCGACACAGACAGTCGCCCAAGGCTGGAATCGAACCTGTGACCATGATGCTGTGAGGCAGCAGTGCTAACCACTGAGCCACAGTGCTGCCTCTAAATTGGTGCCCCATGAACA
>NW_025159039.1:0-1507 GCF_004010195.1 Chiloscyllium plagiosum
ATATTCTGCTGCCTTCACAAATCTGTGGACCCATATGCAAAGTCACTCTTGGGTTTCCCAGTGCCCTACCGTTCTTTGAGTACTCCCATGACGTGTTACTTACAAAATGAATCACCTGATGTTTTTATTGTTATTTTCAGCCCCCTATCTGCCGATTTGACAAATCCACCTCTGAAATCCTGGAACCTAAGATCTTCTTCCTCACTGTTCACCGCTATGCCAATCTTCATATCCTCCTCAAATTTTCTTATCATTTCTCCAACATTATTTCTGTATTGTTTATGTGCAATCACAAACATTAAGGGACACAGCATTGGTCCTTGTGGGACACCACTGAATACCAGTTCCACGTCTCAGAAACAGCACTTTCCTTTGTCTGCAACCACCCAAATAAGTTTGGATCCAACTTACGACGTGACCCTGTATCCCTTTTATATTAACCCTGGTACCAGTCTCCGTTGTGGGAACTTGTCTAAGACTGTCTAAAATCCTCATAAACTAAATCAATTTCACTATCCTTGTTTACACATCTGATCACTTCCTAAAAAAAATGTAATCTGATCAATCAGGCATGAATTCCTCTGACAAAAGCATGCTGACTCTCGCTGGTCAAACTTTCTCCGAAGAAGTTGCAATTAATTCTCTCCTTAAGAGGCTTTTCCAAAAGTTTCCCTACATGTGATGTTCGAATCACTACTCTGTAATTTGCTGCATTATCTCCGCCAGCCTTATTGAAAACTGGAACCACGTTAGTAGTCCTGAAATCCTCCAACCACTCCCAGGTGGCTAAAAAGGAATGTGAAACATTGGTCAGAACACGCGTCATTTTCTCTCTAGTCTCACAAAGCAACGTGAGACACAATCGCATCCTGATCTGGGCATTTGCCCAATTTTAGCCTGTCAAAACCACCAATGCCATCTCAGTCACCATGTGAAACGGCTCAAAAAACTCTCAGTCCCTCGTCCCTGCATTCTGTACCCATATATTACAACATAAGGACTGTTCCCCGGCTGCATATGTAAGCTGATTCACTCAGTTATCCCATACTGTACTGACAGTTATCCCATACTGACACAACTGTACTATCATACTGGAGGGAGACCATTCAGTTATCCCATACTGACACAACTGTACTATCATACTGGAGGGAGACCATTCAGGTATTAAAAGTGGGGAAAAAACTGTTTCAGCCTTTGCGCCTATAAATGCTTCAGCTTCGATAACTAATGGTACATTGTCACAGTGAGAAAGGGTTTTAGTGTTATCTATCTGAAGAAAAAGTCACTATGTTCCACCTCCTGCAGAAACTCTTGATGGCCCTCTTCCCTCCCATGCATTTCTCAAGGTTGGCCCACAAGCCTCATTCCTGATTAATTGCTTATGCCCTATACACAGATTCTTCTGCTCCTCAGATGGCGCCTGACCTGCTGTGGTTTTCCAGCAATACACGCTCGACTCCGATCTTGATCATCTCAGTCCTCACTTTTCCTTCTCCATCTTCTAATG
>NW_025159040.1:0-1507 GCF_004010195.1 Chiloscyllium plagiosum
CAAACACATAGGTACCACAAACCTGTGGGGGACCGAGAATTCCAACTCAAATGGCCTTTTGAGAATTCCTCCTTACCCCTATTCCTACCAAGGTAACAGAGTCATTGTTTCTGAGTCTATTCACACTCCTCCAGAGGTCACGACAAATTATCAGTGTAACTAAGTGTGTGATATTGAAAATGATATCCGTCTCAGACTGGTTCAGGTTCAGCGTTAGGAACAAGTCAGATAGGTTTCCTCAATTTTTAAAAATATCTAATCTAAAACTAAAGCAACGTTACTCGAATTACGATGGATGATGTACAACTTGGACATTGTCAATATGTACATCAACACTTATTTTCTATAAATCTGAGATATAGAAACATGCACACAAAGCCACACACACACACACACACACACACACACACACACACACACACACACACACACACACACACACACACACACACACACACACACACACACACACACTGGGGATGGTTTGCTGGAGGTTGTGCTGTGAACTGCGTCAGACATTCATGGAGACCTTAGGATATGCTGACCCAACTCTGGATGGAGCATGGGGACTGCAGTTAGTGCACCTGGGTTTGTAACATGATCAACAAATGGAGCAGAGGCTGCAGAGAAGTGAAGCTCTGAAACCACGCAGTGAGTGTGTGTACGGAAAGGGATTTGCTGTTCTGTCTGTGTTTTCGCCTGGACAAGCACATACTCTCATTCTCCCCGTTACATACACTGATGCACACTCTCCCTATCTGCTCCACACAACTCTCCCTCTCCCTCTCTCACAAGCACACACGTGCACTCCATTCTCTCACACGCACGCATGCACTCTCTCCCTCCCACACTCACATATACACACTCCTCCTCACTCTCTCTCACGTACATAGAGTGGCTTTCTCCCCCCCTTAACACAGACACGCCCCTCTCTCCTACATACGCACACACACATGTATGCACATATAAATCTGCGGGGTGAATTTGCATTTGCCCATTTGTATTTGCAGATGCTCTTTATTTTATTTCAAAAACATACAATTTGTGGAGAGTATGTCAATGTGATATTTTACAAACTCCTACTTTGTAAATAAAACCAGTCTGACTCCAGATGAAGACACAGACAGGGTCCAAACAAGGTCTCACGCTGAAAATACATTGTCTGAACGCAAGTGTTACTTCATTTATTTGAAGGTATTTTCAGGAGTAACTTGAAATAAATTCTGCGATTTACATATTAATCAATCAAATTTGCATCTCCACTCTAACTGATTAAGTATTTAAGAGACATCTTAGGTGTGTACAATTAATGTACATAAGTTGTATAACCCTTTGATCTTCTCTTATAACTTCTGTGTGAAAGGTCTTCCTCTCTCTTACACCCGATGAAGGAGCAGAGTAAGGAAACCTTATGTTTCCAAATAAACCCATTGGACTCTAACCTGGTGTCGTTTGATTTTTGACCTTGTTCAAACCAGTCCAAAACCAGCGACTCCATCTCATGGTT
>NW_025159041.1:0-1507 GCF_004010195.1 Chiloscyllium plagiosum
ATGAATGAGAGAATCTCTCCTCATTGAGTTAATATGTGCTGTGTGTTTCATTGAATGAATGAATACAGTAGGGTTCACTAAGTAAGTTTGTTCCATTGAATCAAGGAATGTGGTTTGTTTCATTGATTCCATAATCGTAGTTTGATTCAATGAGGAGAGATTCTCTCATTCATTCAATGGGTCCAGCTGAACGATTTCATTCAATAAAACAAACTGCATTCATTGAATCATTTAGTCAAACTATGATCATTGATTCAATGAATCAAATCGTATTCCTGGCTTCAATTGAATAATCCTATCTCCCTTATTTACCAAACTGCATAAAATCATTCAAAGAAAGAGGCTGCACTTGTCAATTCAATGAGTAGAGTTACTCTCATTCATTCATGAAATGGCACATGTTTCATGCATTGTCTCTATCAAACTGCACACGTTCAGGACATGAACCAAACTGCCCGTCTTAATTCAATGAGTAGAGATTCTCTCATTCATTCAATATGTCAAGATTACCATTTTCATTTAATGAAACATACTGCATTCCAAGAATCATTGAGTCAAACCTTATTCCTTGTTTCAATGGAACAAACCTAACTTACTTATTTAGTGTATCTTTCTGCACTCGTCCATTCAATAAAACAGACAGCACATGATAATTCAAAGAGTAGAGGAACTCTCATCCGTTCAATGCCACAAGCTTAACGCATTGATTCAATCAAACAAATTGCATATATTTAGTTCAAGAAGCAAACTGCACTTGTCAATTCAATGAATATTCAGTTTGTTTCTTTGAAGGAAAGCGTTAAGCTTGACGCATGGATTGAATGAGAGAAGCTCGACTCATTCTATTAAGACGTGCAGTCTAACATTGTATAAATGATTGCTGTTTGCTCCATCGAATGAATGCATTTTGCTCGTGGCATGGAAAGGATGGCAGGAGCTATACTCTTTTAATTAGGAGATACAGTGTTTTTCATGGAATGAATGGGTGCAGTTTGATTCACGAAGTAAATGGGTTAGGTTTGTTTGGTTGAATCCATTAATACCGTTTGGTTCATTGACTCAATGATTGCAGTTTGATTCAATGATTGAATGAATGGAATTGGTTTCTTTGAATGAAAATGCTAAGCTTGACACATTGAATAAACAAGAAAAGCTGTGCTCGTTGAAAAAACACGAGCAGTTTATTTCATGGACAAAATGTGTGCAGTTTGTTTGAATCAATGCGTTAAGTTTGTGGCTTTGAACGTTTGAGAGAACCTCTACTCATTGTATAATCATATGCAGTCTGTTTCATTGAATGAATGAGTGCAGTAGGATTCACTAAATAAGTGAGTTTGTTTGTTGCGTTGGAACAAGGAACATGGTTTGATTCATTGAATCGATGATTGTAGTTTAATTCAATGCTTCAATGAATGCAGTGTGTTTCCTTAAATGAAAGCGGTGAGCTTGACACATTGAATGAATGAGAGAAGTTCTACTCATTGATTTAAGAATAGCGGTTTGGTGC
>NW_025159042.1:0-1507 GCF_004010195.1 Chiloscyllium plagiosum
ATTATCCATTATAGTTCTCGTTACGCATTTTGCTTGAGTTTCCGCAAGGTTGTGAACTATTTAATACTTACATTCACCTTTTGTTCGCCCTGTAACCATGTCTCCCTGGTGTCTAAATTTCTTTTATCTCTGTGTCACAAATCCATCTACCTTATTGCAGAGACCTTGTCCATGCGAAAAAAAGACATAATTTACACTTTCCCACAATGTCCTGTCACATACCTATTCGCTGATGAACAGGCTAAGTTAAACTCTGTCCCTTTCGGTTCCTTTCTGCTTGTCTTCAGCCACATTCCCATGCTGTTCCGATGCTTCACATTTTCTCTTTGGATTTGGAAAGCTCCTTTCACCTGAACCCTGTCCTTGCATCCTCTCTGTCAGTTTAAAGCCCTGTCCATAAACCTACCTACAGGTATGGAATGTGGGTGTCTCTAGCTGACCAGCCTTTCTTGCCCAGCCCTAGCTGCCCTTGAGCTGAGTAACTTGCTTGGCCATTTCAGAGGGTCATTGAGAGGCAAACACTTTGTTGTGGTTATGTAGTGCAGACCACATCAGGATGTGTAGACGTCCATCTCTGAAGGACAAGTGTTTGGGTTTTTTGTACATTAGCAATGGTCTCATACTTACATGTGGATTGTTAATTACTATTTTTAAAATTATTGATTTCAAATTCTACCATTTCTGATGGTGGGATTCAAACCTTTCTCCCCTGTACATTAGCTGAGGTTTTGGATTCATGCTCGAGCAGTTATACCACTCGGCCATCACTTCACCTGCTCGATGGTTGCCCATCCCTGAACACTGACACCAGTGCATCATGAAGCTAAACCTGTTCTTTCAACACAATTGTTTGATCTTGATAATTTGCTGCACTCTGGTGATATCACTCAGTCTCTCTCCATGTGGTATCCCTCACTGTGTGGGTCTAATTGCTGCCTCTGTCAGTGTCTCTCGCTCAGGGTCTTCAGATACAGAGCCAACAGAATTCTCCACTCCAGAGAGACGCAGCAGCACAGGCCAGGGATGAAAACTGAGATTTTCCAGATCTCTGTGTGATACAGTGCCATTTTCCATGTGTAACCCTCACAGCATTAGTCTAATTTCCCATTCTGTCTATCTGTCTGTCTCCTCCACGTACTCAGGAAGGTCCTGACTCAATAGACTTCCCAACTGCTGGGTGTCTCGTCAATTATCACATTGAAGATGGTTAGTCAGCCAGAGAGACAAAGAGCAGGGGGATCTGGAGCCTTCAATAAATCCTGGAGTGAGGTAAGATTACTCACAGTGCACAGGGCAGAGAGCAATGAGAGGGCTCCAAACATCAGCTAACAGGACATGACATAGATACAGTGCTGGAGGTGGAGCACAATACAAACATACCCCAGGCTCAATCACTGCCCATAATGTAAGGTCTGTTGTACTAAGACTAACTACACTGCAACACTGAATCTATGTCATATCTTGGTGACCAATATCTTCAATAATTTTTTAAATCCTATAACAGTTG
>NW_025159043.1:0-1507 GCF_004010195.1 Chiloscyllium plagiosum
CTGTAGAGGAGACTTGAACAATTAGCTACCATTCATTCCATCGCCATGTGGAATTATATCTTCGTTCAGAACAAGGTCGGACACAATTCCAATGAAATAACGTATTTCTCAAGTTATGTAGCAAAATTCAATTCCACTGCCAAATAATTAAGCAACCTCGGGACAATCGTAAGCGTTTCATAATTTGCCAGCCCTACATTGTTAGTGTCTGCACACAATTCCAATGAAATAACGTATTTCTCAAGTTATGTAGCAAAATGCAATTCCACTGCCAAATAATTAAGCAACCTCGGGACAAATTCCACTGCCAAATAATTAAGCAACCTCGGGACAATCGTAAGCGTTTCATAATTTGTCAGCCCTACATTGTTAGTGTCTGCAAAAGTAAATGTTGTCTCATACTGCTGTTTCAGCTTCGCTAGTTTTACCAATAAGTGAAAGAGTAACAATATATCATTCAATGAAGCAGCATTAATGGCCTGAGAAGCGGAGAAAGCCTGCAGCTGCAATGCCAGGCTATCAAAACGAATTGATCAGCCGGGGATCAGGCGGCAATGCATATAGCAGGCTGCAAAAATAAATGCTTTGTGAAGAAAAACACCTTCCACACAGTTTTGTGTCAATTTTGTTTAAATCTTCTGCAATCGTAGAATCCCGACAATGTAGGCACAGGCCGTTCGGCCCAACAGGTCTGACGACTCATTCCATACCGTGTCACTGTAAGGTTACATTTGCCATGGATAACCGAAGTGAACAGCACATCCCAGTACCATTTAGGCAATTTAGCATGGCCAATCAATCTATCTTGCAAATCTTTGGACTGTGGTCGCAAATTGGAATACCTGAAGGACACCCACACCCACTCAGATGCAAGGAGACTGTGGAACTGCACACCATGATTCACCCGGGGCCAGAATTAAACCAGACTTTCTGGCGCTGAGAGGCAGCAGTGGTAAGCATAGAACAAGCATGCCGTCCAGTATGAATTAGAATGCCGCCATATCCTTGACGGTTATGATATTTGAAGTTGAAGTTGTAAAACGTTTTTGTAAGGCATCCAGCCTCCACTCCCTCCACAGTCAGTTTTCCACGACATGCTGAGTGAACAAAATCTTTTCTCGAATACCCGCTGAATTTCTGCCTCATGCACATGAGTCTCGAGACTGATTCTTCATGATTCGGAATGTCAGCTATGGACTGGGGCGTAAAAAGTTAAAAATAACACAACACCATTTATAATCCAACAAGGTTAATTGGAAACTTTAGCTTTCGGAGAGCTACTCCTTCATCAGTTGTTTGTGGGATACTCCACCACCACCTGATGAAGGAGCAGCTCTCTGAAAGCCAGTGTTTTCAATTAAACCTGTTGGACTATAACTTGGTGTTGTGTGATGTTTAACTTTAATCACTCATGCAAGAGGAACATCTGCCTCTCCCCAAAGTCCTCATAATCTCATACACCTCAATCATGTGTCTCTTCAGTATTCTCTGCGGAAAGTAAATAATC
>NW_025159044.1:0-1507 GCF_004010195.1 Chiloscyllium plagiosum
TATCACCCTGATCCCATCACACTTACTGTGTCAAAATCACCCAGAGCCACTAACACTTACTGCATCATTATCACCATGACCCCCTCACACTTACTGTGTCACGATCAACCTGACCCAATCACACTTACTGCGTCACGATCACCCTGACCCCATCACACTTACTGCGTCAGTATCACCCTGAACCCATCACACTTACTGCATCAATATCACACTGATCTCCTCACACTTACTCTGTCACTATCTCCCTGACGCCCTTACACTTACTGCGTCACTATCACCGTGATCCCCTCACATTTACTGCGTCACTATTCCCATGACCCCCTCACAATGACTGTGTCAATATCACACTGACCCCATCACACTTTCTGCGTCATTATCACCATGACCCCCTCACACTTCCTGCGTCATTATCACCATGATCCTCTCACACTTACTGAGTCAATATCACCCCGATCCCCTCACACTTACTGCGTCACTATCACACTGATCCCATCACACTTACTGCATCACGATTACACTGATCCCGTCACACTTAATGCATCACTATCACCCGGACCCCATCACACGTACTGCTTCACTATCATTCTGACCCCTCACACTTAATGCGTCACTATCACCCTGAGCCCATCACAGTTACTGCGTCACTATCACAATGACCTGATCACACTTACTGCGACACTTTCACCCTGACCCCATCACACTTACTGCGTCACGATCACACTGATCCCCTCACATTTACTGTGACACTATCAACCTGACCCCATCACACTTACTGTGTCACTATCACCCTGATCCCCTCACACTTACTGCATCACTATTACTCTGACCCCCTCACACTTACTGCATCACTATATCCCTGATCCCCTCACATTTACTGCAGCATAATCTCCCTGAGACCTGCACTCTTACTGCGTCACTAACACCCTGACCCCATCACAAATACTGCGTCACTGTCTCCCTGACACACTCAATCTTACTGAGTCACTATCACACTGATCCCCTCACACTTACAGCATCACTATCTCTCTGACCCCATCACACTTGCTGCATCACTATAACACTGATCCCCTCACACTTACTGCGTCACTATCGACCTGACCCATCACACTTACTGTGTCACTATCACCGTGGTCCACTCACACTTACTGCATCACTATTACCCTGACCCCCTCACACTTACTGCGTCACTATATCCCTGATCCCTTCACATTTACTACAGCATAATCTCCCTGACCCCTGCACACTTACTGCGTCACTAACACCCTGACCCCATCACAATTACTGCGTCACTGTCTCCCTGACACCCTCACAATTACTGAGTCAATATCACACTGACCCCATCACACTTACTGTTTCACTAACACCCTGATCCCCACACACTTACTGCATCACGATCTCCCTGACACCCTGACACTTACTGCGTCACTATCACCATGAGACCCTCACACTTACTGTGACACTACCACCCTGACCGCCTCACACTTAGTGCGTCACTATCACCCTGATC
>NW_025159045.1:0-1507 GCF_004010195.1 Chiloscyllium plagiosum
CTGAAATGTGAAACCAAAAAAAATCCATCATTTTACTGTTTGTGATCTCGGCCAATTTCATCCTGTTATGGTCAATGTTCATGCTGTATTCTATATGGACCCGAATGGATTTTATTGTAGATACTCCCGTGTATCTCCCTCTCTTTGTGCAGGAATTGGGTTTCATGCTGCAGCTCCTCAGTTGCTGCACAAATACCGCAATTTATGCCGTGACCCAGACTAAGTTAAGGAAGCAGCTGAAGAATGTGCTGAAATATCCCTTCACCCAAATCCATCCATCAGGCAAATTCCCTCATTAATCAATCCATACAGGATTTTCTCATTTCAGTTCACTGTTTCTGCGATGGAGCAGCCTATCGGCTATGGTAACAGTCTGAGGGTAGCGCTGGTTTGTCCATCCTTATCCCACAGGGGGGTTACAGGGACTCATTTCAATGTTTCTCACAACTCAGGGGCCAGTGAGAAAAGGCACCATTCCACTGACTGTATCTATCTCTTCCATTTGTAAACGATAAAAATGTTAATTAAAACGTGCCGAGCAGCAGAGTGACCGATGTTGTTGTGTGTCTTTGTGTTGGAGAAGCTAAGCTTGAGAGAGACAGTCTCAACCCCAAGCCCTGGTCCTCTGAGAAGGGGAGGGCACCGCGCCCTGAGCTCAGGAGCTGGGTTTTACTCGCTCTGTACCCCCCACTCCAACCTGGCCTCCCCGGTTCCTCTCCCATAATCTTTCTCCTCAATTCTCTCCCTCTCTCTCACCACCTCTCACCTTCACTCTCCCTCGTTCCCCCTCTCGCACGCACACACACCCAATCCCATTTCCCCCTCTCGCACGCACACACACCCAATCCCATTTTATTCACATGCCTCCATTCTTCCCTTTGCCCTCAACCTCACCCTCACACTCCTGCAGTCTCTGTCTCCCTCCCGTAGATCCATCTCTAACCAATTTTCCCGTGCTCCCACATCTCCCACTCCCACACACGCAGTCTCACGAACAACCCCTCCACCCAACCCCCAGTCTCTGGGTCAGAGGGAGAGGAAGGACCAGGGAAACAGACTGTGTCAGAGACAGACGGAGGGACGGACAGTAGGGAGAGAGATTCAGTTAGAGAGAAACGGAGGGAGGTGGAGAGAGAGAGAGACACCGAGGGAGGGGGATCGAGAGTGAGAGAAGACGCAGTCTCACGAACAACCCCTCCACCCAACCCCCAGTCTCTGGGTCAGCGGGAGAGGAAGGACCAGGGAAACAGATTGTGTCAGAGACAGACGGAGGGACGGACAGTAGGGAGAGAGATTCAGTTAGAGAGAAACGGAGGGAGGTGGAGAGAGAGAGGCGCCGAGAGAGGGGGATTGAGAGTGAGAGAAGGTGGAAGAGAGCATGAAGGAGCAGGGAGAGAGAGGGGAACAAGGGAGAGATAGGGTGAGGGAGGGAGAGAGAGACAGGGGAGGAGATAATGAGAGACAGAGACGAGAGAGAGTGAGACTGAGTGAGGTGCGAGGGAGGGGG
>NW_025159046.1:0-1507 GCF_004010195.1 Chiloscyllium plagiosum
CCTATATCCCTAGCATCAGACACAATTTCAAAGAGTTTCAAAATATTTGGTGTATCTTAACCTGATGCGGTGATTAATCGTGCCTTAAAATCTCAAATGCCTCCTGGCATTGTTCTGTCCACCACAATTCTGTGTTCTTCCTTAGTAAATCCATTAGAGCTGCCAATACGCCGCTGAAGTTTGCAACAAACTTCCGATAGAATCCACTCAGTTCCAAAAATCGAAGCCCCTCTTTCTTCGAGGATGGTCGTGGAAATTCCTCAAAGCCCTTCGTCTTTGTTTTCCATGGGGTCAACCTTCCGTGTCCAATGTAATGTCCCAAGAACGTCACCTCTAACTTCGCGAATTCTGTTTTCACGAAATTTATTACCAAGTCTGCTTCTTGTAATCGTTCAAAATGCTCTGCCAACTGTAACATGTGAGCTTTCAATCACTCGTTAAAGATCACTACATCATACAGATAAGCTGCACAATTTGTTCATCTGACCACAACTCTGTTCCTGAGTCTTAAATGTATCTGGAGCATTATTCATTCACATGACATTCGATGACTTTTTTTGTCATATCCGGTATCTTTATCAGATAGTTTAACCAACTCAACAATTTTGTTAACTTGAAAGGGGCGACTAACCTGGCTTTGAAGGGGTTTCTTACCACTGGTGGCAATGCTTATACGTCATCACCATGGGAAATTGTCAAAGTTTCAGAGATTTCATCTGCCACCTGCTTCACTCTATGCTGTGCCCTCTTCAGGTGCTGTTTAGTAATTCGCCTACTCCATCTTATTTCTCCCTCACCTCAGATACATAATCCAAGTGTGAGATCTCCGACTTCGGTCCTGCCAATTTATATTTAATTAATTTCAAAGGGCCTCTCACTTTATGTACGAATATTAACTAAATATAAGTAAACTGAGTAGATTTATTTGGGGCATCTCTAATGGTAAACAATATAATGAGATGCCTTTATTCCAATCATTCGGGTAATTCAGACAGTACGCTGTTAATATTGTCTTCAGCATCTGATGCCAACTTTCCAAGACTCCCTGGGATTCGGTTTTGGAATGCACTTGATTTAAACTGCTGTATGCCGAAGCTATCCATGACGTCCTTAAACAACTGTGCGGTAAAATGAGACCCTGGGTCTGACTGAATCACACTGTGTCGCCCATAGTGAGAAAAGAAAGCTACTAACCCCTCCTCCTCCCTTTTTGCCTTAACACCCCATAATGAAATTATCCCTGGAAATCGAGTAGACGCATCCATTATGATCAGCAGATCTTGCTTTCCACTTTTATTTTAGAAAGGAGAGCTCCACAATTAATCATAACCCTCGTAAAGGGATATTCGAATACAGGAATTGGCAACAAAGGTGCTGGTTTTATTACTGCCCGTGACGTACCTACTATTTGGCATGGATGACATGTACAACAAACATTAACCACGTCCTTGTGCATTCCAGCCACTAGAAATGCTTTAGCCTGAATCTTCCGTGCATCAACTCCTTT
>NW_025159047.1:0-1507 GCF_004010195.1 Chiloscyllium plagiosum
TTTAAGACTTGTCCTACTCTTCCGATATTCATCAAGTGCCTGTTCTCTTCTTAGCTGCCTCGTCCTTATGTACGCTTCCCTTTTCCTCTTGGCTAGTCGTACAATTTCTCCTGTCATCCATGGTTCACAAATCTTGCCCTTCCTATCCTTTGCCTTCAACGGGACAAGCCTATCCTGTTCTATCTTTAACCTATCTTTAAAAGCCTCCCACATCTCAAATGTGGACTTCCCTTCAGATATCTGTGTCCAATCCACACTTCCAAGCTCCTGCCTAATTTTGAAATAATTGGCCTTGGCCAAGTTTAGTACTCTTTCCTTAAGACCACACTCGTTTTTATCTATGAGTGTTCTAAAACTTACAGGATTGTGGTCACTCTTCCCAAAGAAATCCCCCACTGCAACTTCTACCACCGGTCCTGGCTCATTCCCCAATACCAGGACCAATATGGCCCCTTCCCTCATCAGATTATTGATGTACTGCTCTAGAAAACTCTCCTGGATGCTTCTTACAAATTCAACCCCATCCAGGCATCTGACGCTAAGTGTATCCCAGTCATTGTTGGGAAAATTAAATTCTCCCATCACCACCTCTACATCTTTCCATAATCTGTTTAGCTATTTGTTCTTCTACCTCACCCTCACTGTTGGGAGGCCTGTAATACAGACCCAACAATGTAACTGTACCCTTCTTATTTCTTAGCTCCACCCATAATGCCTCACTGCCCAAGGCCTCCATAGTGTCCTCCTTTAGAACAGTCGTGATATCATCCCTGACCAGCAACGCAACTCCACCCCCTGCCTTTTACTTCCCTCCCTGTCCTGTCTGAAGCATCTATATCCTGAACATTTAGTTGCCAATCATCATGCCCTTCCTTCAACCAAGTCTCTGTGATTGCAATAAGGTTGAGGAAACAAGGTTCAGATAGAGCATTGGAGGGATACAGGATTGCCAGAAGGGAGCTGAAGAAAGGGATTAGGAGAGCTAAGAGAGGGCATGAAAAATCTTTGGCGGATAGGATCAAGGATAACCCCAAGGCATTTTATGCTATTGTGAGAAACATGAGAATGACGAGAACGAGGGTAGGTCCGATCAAGGACAGTAGTGAGAGACTGTGTATTGAGTCGGAAGAGATAGGAGAGGTCTTGAATGAGTACTTTTCTTCAGTATTTACAAACGAGAGGGACCGTATTGTTGCAGAGGAGAGTGTGAAACGGACTGGTAAGCGAGAGGAGATACTTGTTAGGAAGGAAGATGTGTTGGGCATTTTGAATAACTTGAGGATAGATAAGTCCCCCGGGCCTGATGGGATATATCCGAGGATTGTGTGGGAAGCAAGAGAGGAAATTGCAGAGCCGTTGGCAATGAACTTTTTGTCTTCACTGTCAACAGGGGTGGTACCAGGGGACTGGAGAGTGGCGAATGTTGTGCCCCGGTTCAAAAAAGGGAATAGTGATAACCCTGGGAATTACAGGTCAGTTAGTCTTACTTGGATGGTAGGCAAAGTAA
>NW_025159048.1:0-1507 GCF_004010195.1 Chiloscyllium plagiosum
GGCATCTAAGTAGACACATGATATGATTAGGAAGCATTTACAGGGATATGGGCCAAGTGCTGGCAAATGGGAATAGATTAGGCTTGGATACCTGGTTGGCATGGATAAGTTAGACCGAAGGGTCTGTGTCGGTGCTATACATCTCTATGACTGTGGAATCATAACAGCTTACACTGTTCTGCTTCATCTCTGGGCTCCCTCATGACCCCTTTGTCAATATCTAGCTTCCTCAGTCTCAAACAATATTTGGTCTGTTTAGTATTTTACTATTACTTTTACAGACATTTTTGTAAGTTAATTTTTCACTGCCGCCCAGCCCCTGACCATGTGCTGCTTATTAATTTTTTTCTGGAAAATCTTTGACAGTCAAGAATTCTTTTTTCCAATAAGCAAGTGCATTTTCCTTCCATTTCTAACTATCAAATTCTGCACCATTTTCAAGACCTGTAATCCGTTTTGCACTCCCTGAAACATCAACTGTGTTTCTCCTTCCACAGATACCAGTGATTAATGCCAAAGCCCCTGTTGCTTGTGGAGAGGATGATGTTTGACTTTCTTGTACAGCTGCAGTTTGTGTGGTGAAGGTGCTCCCACAATGTGGTTGGGTAAGAGACATTACAGAGTATTCATTACAGCAACAGTGATGATCTGAAGATAATGTCCAATTAAAGAACACTTTGTAGTTTTGTTATCCTGCTTATAATTTCACAAAAATATTATTGGGAACTTTAGGCATAAGGCCAGAGAAGGATGATATTAGGTCAGGTGACCAAAAGCATTGCCAAATAATCAGGTTTTGAGGAATGTCTAAAGGAGGAAAGCAGATCTGTGAGGTTTTAGCTGTGAATTTCAGACCTTTTTGCTTTGGCAACTGTAAAAGCAGCCACACAGGTGAGGTAATGAATTAACAGATCATTGGGAGTCTCGAACAGAATGGGTTGTCGAGATCTCAAAGGGTGTGTGTTGCAGCGAGCTCGGAATGATCACAACCAGGAATTGAATCAAGTGAGAATTTTAAATTGAGGGATGTGGGCCGGATGCTGACAGGTGAGACTAGATTGGATTGGGATATCTGGTCGGCATGGACGGGTTGGATTGAAGGGTCTGTTTCCATGCTATACATCTCTGTGGCTCTATGTTGTTGATTATGAATAGGAGCCTTTTGATGCATCGACAAATTTTGGTACGAGGGAGTACTTGATATAGTGTTTCTTGAGATTACAGGGAGGTTGAATGTGGGCAGCTGGCCAGGAGTTGTTTGGATAATGAAGTCTGGAGATGTAACAAGGTGGATGAGAGTATATGAGCTGATACGAGGGTAGAATCAGCTAGAAATAGTGATCTTGGAGTGGGACTGGGCTGTCGCTCTCACCTCACCTCTCGGATTCAGCTGGTTGCCAGATTGTGAATCAAGGCGGTAACACCATCGGGAGCGGAGTGGCCCTGGTGGAGCCTAAAGTGAGTGTCGCTGAGTTGGCTGTTGCGGAGCAGCTGCTGCTTGGTAGCC
>NW_025159049.1:0-1507 GCF_004010195.1 Chiloscyllium plagiosum
TAGTAAGTTTGCAGATGACACCAAAATTGGAAGTGTAATGGATAGTGAAGAAGAAGATAGTTACCTCAGAGTACAATAGGATCTTGATCAGATGGGCCAATGGGCTGAGAGGTGGCAGGTGGAATTTAATTTAGATAAATGCGAGGTGCTGCATTTTTGAAAAGTAAATCAGAGCAGTACGTATACATTTAATGGTAAGGTCCTAGGGAGTGTTGCTGAACAAAGAAATCTTGGAGTGTAGGTTCATAGATCCTTGAAAGTAGATCGCAGGTAGTTAGGATAGTGAATCGGAAGGTGTTTAGTATGCTTTTCTTTATTGATCAGTGTATTGATTATAGGAGTTGGGAGGTCATGTTGCAGGACATTGGTTAGGCCACTTTTGGAATATTGCATGCAGTTCTGGTCTCCTTCCTGGAGGAACGATGTTGTGAAACTTGAAAGGGTTCAGAAAAGATTTACAAGGATGTTGCCAGAGCTGGAGAATTTGAGCTCTAGAGAGAAGCTGAATAGGTTGGGGCTGTTTTCCCTGGAGCGTTAGAGGCTGTGGGGTGACCTTGTACAGGTTTATAAAATAATGAGAGGCATGGATAGGATAAATGGACAAGGCCTTTTCCCTGGGGTGGGGTGGTCCAGAACTAGAGGGCATAGGTTTAGGGTGAAAGGGGAAAGATGTAAAAGAGACCTAAGGGACAACCTTTTCACACAGAGGGTGGTATGTGTATGGAATGAGCTGCCAGAAGAAGTGGTGGGGACTGGTACAATTACAGCATTTAAAAGACATCTAGTTGGGTATATGAATAGGAAGGGTTTAGGGGGATAAGGGCCAAGTGCTGGCAATGGGACTAGATTAGGTTGACATAACTAGTCAGCATGGACGAGTTGGACCAAAGGGTCTGTTCTGTGCTGTACATCTCAATGACTTTAACTGTAGAGCACAACAAAAGGCAGCAGGAGAATGGCAGCTTGCATGTAGGCTTGGACACAGCAAGCGTGAGTCAGTCATGAATGGTGGGATGTGGGGTGGAGTTGGGCATGGAGGAATGGATGTAGGAAGGGCCTTGCGTTCTGGATTTGGAAGGAGATGAAAAGCCTAAAGGGTAGTGTCAGTATTGCTTGAAAATATTTGACAATGTTAGTAGAATCCTTAATTGCTTTGAGTTCATCTACAACATTTCAATTATCTGAGCTGAGTGTGATCTCAAACAGTGTCCTTTTACAATGCATAGAAAGTTGGATGAACTGCAATTATCATCATGTCCCAGGGACTGGTGGGTACAACACAGGACTGACATGATCATTCGATAAAGACTGAGCAAAATCCATGCCACATTGTGGAAGAAACAATGCAGGAAATGGCCTAATTTCCTGTAATCTTTAATGTATGCCAATCAAGAGGCCTGCTAGCATATTTAGGTCACTGAGTGAGAACCAGCAAATAACAATGATCAACATATGAATGAAGTGAAACCAATATAATTTGATCTATTTAAAACTTTTCTTTTTAATA
>NW_025159050.1:0-1507 GCF_004010195.1 Chiloscyllium plagiosum
CAGACAGACTGTGACACACTGAAATACACCATGCGTGACTGTGACAGACTGTGACACTCTCTGAGACACTGTGACACTCGCTGACATTCTCTGAAATACACTGTGACATTTTGACTCTCTCTGAAACTCTCTGTGGCATTCTCTCACACACGCTGAGACACACTGTGACACTCTCCGGCACTTTCTCCAACACACTGTGACACTCTCTGATCCTATCTGACACTCCCTGAGTCAGACTGTGACACTTTCTGACTCTCTCTGACACTCTGAGACACACTGTGACACTCTCTGAAGTGCACTGCGACACTCTCTGACAGACTGCGATACACTGAAACACTCTCTGAGAGACTGTAACAGACTGTGACACTCTCTGAGACACACTGTGACACTGTCTGACATTCTCTGAAACACACTGTGACACTCTCTGACAGACTGTGACACAATGAAACACTCTTAGAAACACACTGTGACTCTCTCTTACACAAGAAGAGAAACAGTCTGACACTCTCTGACAGACTGTGACACACTGAAACACACTCTGAGTGACGGTGACAGACTGTGACACTCTCTGAGACACACTGTGACACTCACTGACTCTCTCCGAGGCACACTGTGACACTCTCTGACAGACTGTGACACACTGAAACACTATCTGACTCTCTCTGGCACTCTGAGACACACTGTGACACTCTCTGATATTCTCTGAAACACACTGTGACACTCTCCTACAGACTGTGACAGAATGAGACACTCTCTGACACTCTCTGAAACACACTGTGACTCTCTCTGACACAGGCAGAAACACACTGTGACACTCTTTGACACAGGCAGAGACACACTGTGACACTCTATGATAGACTGTGACACACTGAAACACTCTCTGAGAGACTGTGACAGACTGCGACACTCCCTGAGACACATTGTGACGCTCTCTGACACTCACTGAAATACACTGTGACACTCTCTGACACAGGCAGAGACACACTATAACACTCTCTGACACAGGCAGAGACACACTATGACACTCCCTGACAGACTGGGACACAATGTGACACTCTCTGACACTCTCTGAAACACACTGTGACACTCTCCGGCACAGGCATAGAACACACTGTGACACTCTCGGACAGACTGTGACACAATGTGACTCTCACGGACACTCTCTGAAACACACTGTGACACTCTCTGACACAGGCAGAGACACAATATGACACTCTCTGACCCTCTCGGCGGCACACTGTGACAGTCTCTGACAAACTGTGACACACTGAAACACTCTCTAAGAGACTGTGACAGAATGTGACACTCTCTGAGACACACTGTGACACTCTCTGTGACACTTTCTAGCACATCTGAAACACTCTGTGACACTCTCTGACAAACGGTGACACACTGTGACGCACTTTGAGACAGACTGCGACACTTTCTGACTCTCCCTGACTCTCTGAGACACACTGTGACACTCTCTGACTCTCTCTGAGGCATACTGTAACACTCTCTGACAGAC
>NW_025159051.1:0-1507 GCF_004010195.1 Chiloscyllium plagiosum
ATTATTCTGTTGGACAAGTTTAAAGACTCACTTCCTGAGATGGTAAGATTTCATGTGAATGAACAGGAAGTTCAAGAAGTGAGAAGCGCAGCAGGAATGGCAGTTAAGTATGCATTGGTGCATGAGATGAAATTTAGCTTCTGAGAGGATTTTCATCCTGTAAGGGAAAGAAATTGGGAGAAGGGGAGATCCTACACTACAAAACATAGACAAAAGCACACTGGCAATGGTTTAACACGGGTGGAGAAAAGCCCAAAGTGGTTGAAAGGAAGTGAAAGGCCTCAAGTCTCATTATAACGCAGTGGAACACATAAAATTACAGTACCGATGGTTTAAGAAGGGCACTGGAAAAATTGTTTTCACTGCAGGAAACTGGGACACACCGTGCTGGAAGACCCTTTGGGAAAAGATGCTGTAAAAGAGTTTAAGCCAGTAGTATTATTGAACCTGGTACAGGAGACCCCAAGTAGAGCCGAGGAGCTGCAGGAGAGTGCACAGCCTAGACAGGAGCTGTGTATGGAGTCAGTGCCTGATCTCTATAAAGAATTTGCCTCTGTAGGTAAACCTTACTAAGAAAAAATGGGGTGTGGGGGGAGGACAAGAAGCTATAAAATTGCAAGAAATGGGATCTGTTCAGTATCTAATAGTTGAGAAGCAAGGAGCCGGAAAGGCACAACAGATCAGGCAGCATCCGAAGACCAGGTTAATCGACATATCAGGCATAAACTCATCGTCAGGAATGTGGCGTGTGGACAAGAGGGCTGAAAGATAAATAGGAGGGTAGGAGCTGGGCTGGCAGGAGGGTCACTGGGAGGGTGACAGGAAGATGTAGGTGGGAGTGTTAGTGATATGCCAGAGGGGAGGTTGGAGTGCATAGATGGGAAGGAAGATGGACAGTTAGAACAGCTCAAGAGGGCAGTGCTAATTTGAACGGTTTGATCTGGGATGAGGTTGGGGAGGGGCGATTTGGAAATTGGTGAAGTCAACGTTGATGCTGTATAGTTTGACGGTTTCAGCTGTCCTACCACCTATCCGCTTCACCCTCCTCTCCGACCTATCACCATCAGACCCTACCTACATCTACCTATCGCCTTCCAAGCTACCTTCCACCCAGCTCCACCCCCACCCTCCTATTTAATTCTCAGCCCCGTCCGCCTTCCTTGCCTCCCACTTTCCTGATGAAGGACTAATGCCTGAAATGTCAACTCTCCTGCCCCTCGGATGCTGCTGATCTTCTGTGCTTTTCCAGCCCACACTTTTCAACTTTGGTCTCCAGCATCTGCAGTCCTCAATTTCCCTCGGCCTCGATTAGTAAGAGATGGAAGTATTTTCACTCTTTCTGACATGTCACTCAACAGTCTGATAATCTGTGAAATGGGGACAGAAATTAAGCATTCCCTTGTGTAATATTAGGTGGAGTGCCAAATCAAGGTTGGGGAAGTAACAGTGAGATTGAGTGATAGATTGGCATTTTCAGGAATACAGTTTGTTCTTGGGAATGATTTAG
>NW_025159052.1:0-1508 GCF_004010195.1 Chiloscyllium plagiosum
AAGAAGAGACAGAGCGCCGTAGATAAAGAGGAGTGCATTTCCTCCCAACCAGGAAACAACAGACCCCCTGAAGTCCACCCTCCACCCAGTGAGAACCAGGGGGTACCCACTGTCCCACAACTACAGGTAACTGAGAGCTGTGATCCTCTGACAGTCCCATTGTCAGACACAGAACTGGATGGTGCGGACCCATGCCTTGGCTCAACGACACCGGAGCGGGTAAATGACCCCAGTGATGAGCTGGATAGCTACCTCAGCCCAGCGAAGGTCCAGCAGTTCGTGCTCACCATGGGGATGCAGACAGCTACCCCAGAGACAGGACAGTCAAATGGACAATGGTAACCCCATAAACTGGGGGTTAAAGAAGTTTCCTTTGCTATCGTATAACAGGGCACCCACTCAGTAGGTGGGTTTCGCTGAAGCTACAGCTAAATAATAAGAGACTGGACGGTTAATAAAGGGAACTGTAAATAGGATAACTGTAAATTCGAGTAATTCAATCTGTTCTTTAAGACATGCAACGTATATATCTATGAACGACATGACAAATTGTACAAGTACCAAAGATTTATTTCTATGAATAAAGTATATTTTGAAATAAAAAAAATCATTAACCTCATGAAAATGGCAACTCGTCCACAAACATCACTACAGCATTATATTACGGCTGCTGCTCAGCTTAAAAGAGTAAGTGCCACTTCATAATGAAGACTTATGTTCTAGCAATGACATGCACTTCACCTCTGGGAATCAAAGAGGGAACTTTTTTTTTCACTGAGGTTGCTCATTCTTATAGATAATAACTCATTGTTAGATGTCTTTAAATCTTTTAATTGAAATGTCATTGGAGCATAGAATCTTCAAGCACAGAAGGAAGTCTTTAGCCTGTCCAGTCTGTGTCGACCACTTGAACAAGCTGTTCAATTTATTTCCACTTCCCAACTTTCCCTTATAACTCTGCAAGTTAATCCTCTTCAATGACCTGTTTCATTGTCTTTTGAAAGCCTCTATGGATGCTGATTCACAACACTTTCAAATAGCACATGTCACATCTTAACCGTTCTCTGCATGATGAAATTTGCCCCTTTTTTTCATCTGGTCTTTTTGCCAAATACATTAAATCTTTGATCTTTGGTTTCTGTTCCACTTGTTAGAGAAATAATTTATCTTCACATTCCTTATCAAGATTCTTCATAATTTTGATACCTTTATTAAGAATCCTTTAATTTTCTCTGAAGGAGAATAATCCCAGATCCTACAATCTCTCCACATAATTGAACATCCCCATACCTTGTGTCATCTTGGTAAACCTCACTGCTTCCATCTGGCACTGGAAACGGCCAAAAAATCATTAACTGAGGTCCTATGTAAACATTTATAGAAGTTTAGCATAGGATCTTCAACAACAGGGAGTTAAGTGCAAGGTTGAAAGGAGATACAGTAATCAGAAATAGTAAAGAGAAGAGAAAGGTCATGCTGGAACACGACAGGGAGCAAGGAATGCCTGT
>NW_025159053.1:0-1508 GCF_004010195.1 Chiloscyllium plagiosum
TTACATTGAGGGAGAGATTGATATGCTTACACGCTGCCAACAAGAACTCTTTCTTTCCTGTATTCCATCTCCATCATTGTTTGCAATCCAGCCTGCAGTGGTGCCATCAGTGAACATGTAGATGGAGTTAGGATGAAACTTGGGTGCACAGTCACGATGTACAGGGAGTACAGTAAGGAGTTGAGTACACAGCCTTGTGGGGCAGCGGTGTTGACCTTTGTGGAGAAACTCAAAACTGAGAGTGCACATTTATCCAATTGGAGTTTATTTCTCCAGACATCTAATCTAAAAATAATCTCTTTACAAATTACATCATCTGATTTTAATTAATGTACGTTTGGGGGAAGATTGACACTGTTGTGCCAGTTTTGGCTCAATGAGTTTCACTCTCACCTTGGGGTCCACAAAGTCGGGGGCTCAAGTCCCACTGCAGGGTTTGAGTGAATCACTGCTGCAAAGGGAGAGGTGGAGGTGCTGTCTTTCAGATGCAATGTTATCCTGAGGGCCTTCCCCAGCTCTCAGACATATCTGAAAGATCCCATGATATTATTTTGGCCGAAGAGCAGACTTCGGTATCAAACTGGAATCAAACTGGTGAACTTCCTCTGAACTGCTTCCAGTGCCACCACTTCCTTCCTCAAGTAAGGAGCCTGGAAGTGAACACAATATTCCAGATGCTGTCTCACCAAAGCCTTATACAATTGTAACAGTACGTCTTTACTTTTACAATCCTGTCCTTTTCCAATAAATGCCAGGATTTCATTTGCTTTTCTTATTCAATGCTGTACCTGCACACCCACATCGAACTCTCAACCAATGTCACACAAAAACGAATCAGGCTCTCTGATCGTGATCACAAAGTTAGCCACATTCTCAAACTTGTTTAGTTTGTGAAGCCGGCACATGCAAAGTTGAAGCGTCTCTCAGCCTGAGTGTGGCTTTGTAGATGTTTGCTGCACACCCCTCGACTTCCTGAGGGGTCAGCACTTGCTACACTTCACACAGCAACACATCCTGAAACAGAAACAGCGTGGGCAAGTACCAAATGCCAGATACAGCTCATCCACAAGCTATGAAACACAAGCACTCCCTGCACTCCCCAACACAATCATCTCACAAACCTTATAGCCACCAGCCCAACATCAATCTTCCTTTCACCAATCTTCTTCTCGGCCAACATAAAGGATCTTGACTACACTAGAAGTGAAACTATTAACTCTTCAACCATGTCAATAAACAATTTTGTGGCCAAGATGGTCAAGTTCCGAGGTGTGACAATAACCTACAATCTGTCATTGATGCAACAGGCAGGAAGGTACAACAACACCTCTGCTTCCTCAGGAGGCTAAGGAAATTCAGCAGGCCCAAGAAAACTCTCACCAATTTTTACAGATGCGCCATAGAAAGCATTCTATCTGGAGGCGTCATGGCTTGGGATGGTAACTGCTCTGCCCAGGGCTGTATGAAACTACAGAGAGTTGTGAACACAGCCCAGTCCATCATGCAAG
>NW_025159054.1:0-1508 GCF_004010195.1 Chiloscyllium plagiosum
CTAGGACTCTCTGACTCTATGGCGAATGACTCTCTGACTCTATGTCTCTATGACTCTATGAATGTATGACTCTCTGACTCTATGGCTCAGTGCCTCTATGGTTCTATGACTCTATGACTCTACGGCTGTATGGCTCTATGACTCTATGGCTCTATGGCTCTATGACTCTATGAATCTATGACGCTCTGATTCTCTGACTATGACTCTATGACTTTATGGCTCTATGACTCTCTGACTCTATGACTCTATGAATCTATGACTGTATGGCTCTATGACTCTACGACTCTGACTCTATGACTCTATGGCTCTATAACTCTATGGCTCTATGGCTCTCTGGAGCTATGACTGTATGGCTCTATGACTCTATGACTCTCTGACTCTATGACTATGACTCTCTGACTCTCTGACTCTATGACTCTATGGTTCTATGTCTCTCTGACTCTATGATTCTATGGATCTATGACTGTGTGGCTCTATGACTGTGTGGCTCTATGACTCTGTGACTCTCTGACTCTATGACTATGACTCTATGACTTTATGGCTCTATGACTCTATGGCTCTATGGCTCTGTGACTCTATGACTCTATGGCTCTATGTCTCTCTGACTCAATGGCTCTATGACTCTATGGCTCTATGACTCTATGGCTCTATGGCTCTATGACTCTTTGACACTATGACTCTTTGGATCTATGACTCTATGGCTCTATGTCTCGATGACTGTGTGAGTCTCTGACTCTATGACTATGACTCAATGACTTTATGGCTCTACGGCTCTATGACTCTATGACTATGACTCTATGACTCTATGGCTCTATGACTCTATGACTCTCGGACTCGATGGCTCTATGTCTCTCTGACTCTTTGACACTATGACTCTATGGCTCTATGACTATATGGCTCTAGGACTCTCTGACTCTATGGTGAATGACTCTATGACTCTATGTCTCTATGACTCTATGAATGTATGGCTCTCTGACTCTATGGCTCAGTGCCTCTATGGTTCTTTGACTCTATGACTCTACGGCTGTCTGACTCTATGGCTCTATGACTCTATGGCTCTTTGGCTCTATGTCTCTATAAGTCTGTGACTCTTTGACTCTATGACGCTCTGACTCTCTGACTATGACTCTATGACTTTATGGCTCTATGACTCTATGTCTCTATGGCTCTATGACTCAATGACTCTTTGGCTCTATGACTCTATGGCTCTATGACTCTCTGACTATGACTCTATGAATCTATGAATCTATGACTGTATGGCTCTATGACTCTCTGGCTCTACGACTATGACTCTGTGTCGCTTTGACTCTATGAATGTATGGCTCTCTGACTCTATGGCTCAGTGCCTCTATGGTTCTATGACTCTATGACTACGGCTGTATGGCTCTATGACTCTATGACTCTATGGCTCTATGTCTCTATAAGTCTGTGACTCTCTGACTCTATGACTCTATGACGCTCTGACTCTCTGACTATGACTCTATGACTTTATGGCTCTATGACTCTAT
>NW_025159055.1:0-1508 GCF_004010195.1 Chiloscyllium plagiosum
TTTTAAATTCCTCGCCCCCTCCCCGGGCCACCTCCCCCTAACCCTATTACTCTATAGTTCTACACTCCCAGAGAAAAGCCCTTGTCTATTTACCCTATCCATTTCTCTCTTGATTTTATAAACAATGGAAGCATCAACGGCTCAGGGCGGGGATGGGGAGGGGGGTTGGGGAAGTAAGCCGAATGTGCTGGAGCCAATGCGTAAGAAGAGGACACAAAACCTTGAAGCTGCAATGAGGAATACTGCATGTGCTGTAGTTGTACCTGTTGATTTGATTTGTGGGAATCAAGTGCATTTTAAAAATAAAAACAAACAAGATATCTATCCCTCCCCTTTCCCAATCTCCTAATGCTGTCCTGGACACAGAGTGAGAGAATTGGGAGCAGGAGTTGGCCATTTGAGCTTGCACCAACACTGAACACATCAAAACTGAATATGAATATACCTACAGACAGGTGGATAGATTGGGTTTTCTTTCACTGGAACAGAGGAGATTGAGAGGTGACCTTATCGAGGATTATAATATCATGAAGGGTACAGATGAGGTGAAAGGCAGGTGTCCTTTCCCTCGGGTGGGGGGTTCAAGATTAGGGAGCAAATTTTGAAGGGGAGAGGAGAAAGATTTTAAAAAGACATGAAGAGCTCCATTTCTTTCTCTGGTTTGTGTGTGGAATGGGTGTCCAAAGGAAGTACTGGATGCATGTACAGTGACAATGTTTAAAAGACATTTGGAAATGTATATGAATAGGTAAGGTTCAGAGGGATATGGGCCAATCACTGGCAGATGGGTCTAGTTGGGTTTGAGAACATAGTCAGCATAGACTAGTTGGACCGAAGAGTCTGTTTCTGTGCTGTATGACCCTATAGCTGTTCTGTACTGGTCTTAAAACCATTTTCTTGAAAATCCAAGATGGCGGTGGTTTGAGTGGTCTGCGGTGCTGGGCTCTGTGCTATACCCCCAGCAAGGTGGACTTTTACCCCCTCCCCCCACCTCATTAACCATCCGTAGGAGAAAACAATTGCTAATATAAACTTACTGAACGTCTGGAGCTGCTATAATTGTGGTTTGACAGCTTTAGGACCAGAATGAAAGCAAATGAAGGAAAGGGGCCGACAGGGGTGCAGCAGGCAGGGCACTCCCCTACTGCATCGGGGGTGCCTGGAGCCATTGCTCAACTTCCAAGGCAGACCCTTTGGGTTTAATGGGACAACAGTAGTTACTCTTGGAGTTTGCCAAACTCTGAGATAAGATTGAAGCAGCGGTGGAACCACTATCTGCCACGCTGGAAAAGCATGGAGCAGGAAATTCAAATGTTGGCCCGAAGAGAACAGGCAGCGGAGGAGAGGACCGTGGCATCGGAGACCGCGGCGGAGGTCCCAGGAGGGAGGATCCAAACGCTGGAAGACCAGGTTCGGGTCCTTCAGGAGCAAGTGGACGACCTGGAAAATTAAAGTAGAAGAAAAATCTTGCAGCCCGTGGGTCTTCCGGAATGCGAGGAAGGCGAAGA
>NW_025159056.1:0-1508 GCF_004010195.1 Chiloscyllium plagiosum
ATTGCCTTTCACTGTAGTCCGACCGTAGAAAACTAATGACCAATTTTTATTTCTCAGTTCCACTAATATCGCGTAACTGGGCGCTCCTGCATGAATACTCCCTCTAGGTACTGCTGGGATGTTTCCCCCAATCAAAACCACCAGCTCTCCTCCTGTTTTGCCTCCTGTTCTATCATTCCTGTAGCATCTGTCACCGGAATATTGAGCTGCTGGTCCTGTTGCTCCCTCAGCTGTGTTTCTGTAATACCTATGGTATCCCAATCCCATGTTCCCATCCATGCTCTGGGTTCATCTGCCTTCTCTGTCTGGCACTTCGCATTGAAATAACTGCAGGTTAATCCACCAGTTTTCTCTAATTGTCTGCTATGTTCTTGCCTGCCTTGTCTACTTATATTGCTCTCTTGAACATTTGTACCAGCCTCAACTTTCTTTCTGACCTTACGACTCTTTGGGGTCACACAGCCCTGCCAGACGAGTTTAAATCCTCTTAAGCAGCTCCAGCAACGCTCCCCACCAGGATGTGGGTCCCCCTCCTGCTGCCACTTCAGGTGTACTCCCCACCCTGTCGATCTGTGCTGACACCTACAGGCTTCCAGAGACATGCCCACCAAGGTCCCTGTGTTCCTCAGTACTCCAGGAGGATCTACCATTCATGATGTATATCATTCGTTTATTAGACTTGCTACAGTGCATTACCTCACAGGGATCAGAATTAAACTCTGTCTGACATTACTCTGCTCAGTTTATCATCTGATCGATATCAGACTGCAGCCTGAGTCCATCCCCCTCACTATGGACAACACCCTCACCTTTCGTGTTATCTGCAAACCTACCAATGTTACCTTCTGCTTTCACATCCAAGTGATTAATGTCCATAAGGAACAGCAATGGCTCCTGCACAGATCCCTGTGGTACACCCGCTGGGTAAAGGCTTTCAATCACAAAACCAACCCTCCACCAACTGTGGAGCCAATTTACCAACTTACCTTGGATCCCACGGGATCTTCCCTTTTGGACCAGCCTTCCGTGTGGGACCTTGTCAAAGACCTTAATGAACTCCATATAAAGCACATCATCTGCACGGCCCTCATCAATATCAGAGGACAGTCCTCTAGCAAATCCATACAGACAATCCCGAATGAAATTGCGGGGTATCCATTTTTGGCGAATACATTGTATAGGTGTTTTTCTTCCTCTTTTTGCAGTTCTGGTGTACTGCAGTGTGTTGTGGCCCTTTTGAACAGTGTCTTGATGCAACTTCTTTTGTGTGTGTTGGGTGGTTGCTTTCGTAGTTTAGGACTTGGTCTGTGTGTGTAGCTTTCCTATGTACCTTTGTGGTGAATTCTCCGATCGGTGTTCTCTGTATCATCATGTCTAGGAATGGGAGTTGGTTGTCCTTTTCTTCCTCTCTAGTGAATCGGATTCCTGTGAATGTGGCGTTGATGATCCGGTGTGTGTTCTCTATTTGTGTGTTCTTAATGATTACAAAGGTGCCATCCACATATCTG
>NW_025159057.1:0-1508 GCF_004010195.1 Chiloscyllium plagiosum
CTGCACCTATTGTCTATTGTCTATTGTCTATTAAACGTTTCTAACATTAAGTGGGGTCGCTTTAGTGCGGAAGGTTTTGACAAGGTGGGACATTATCAAAGGCCTTGCTAAAGGCCCATGTAAACCACATTAAATGCACTACCCTCACTAATATATTTAAACACTTGTTCAAAAAGCTCAAATAAATTTGTCAGACAGGTTCTCCCTCCAATAAACCTATATTGACTATCCCTGAATAATCCCTGCCTTACCAAGTGTTGATTAGTCCTGTCCCTCAGAACGTTTTACAATAATTTCCCTCCCTGACTTCAGACTATCTGCTCTGTAAACACTTGGCCTATCCCTGTGCCTTTCTTGAACAAAGGAACCACATTAGTTGTCCCCCAGTCATCCAGCAGGTCACCTGTGGCCAGTGAGGTAT
This sequence comes from Chiloscyllium plagiosum, assembly GCF_004010195.1. Classification (NCBI taxonomy): domain Eukaryota; kingdom Metazoa; phylum Chordata; class Chondrichthyes; order Orectolobiformes; family Hemiscylliidae; genus Chiloscyllium; species Chiloscyllium plagiosum. Next base: position 422 of record NW_025159057.1, read on the forward strand.
TAAATATCTCCACCAGGGTCCCAGCAATCTCCTCCGTGCTCCCATAACAGCCTAGGATACATACCATCAGGCCCTGGGGATTAATGCTCCTGTATGTTTGCTAAAATATCTAATGCCTCCTTATTAATCTTACTGTGTTCTGGAACCTCACCATCCCAACTGAAAACCCCAGCAACAATGTCTTTCTCCTCTGTGAATACAGATGTGAAATATTCATTTAAGACCTCATCCATGCCTACTGGCTCCACACATATGTTGTCCCTTTGCTCTCAAAAAGGCCCCTCTGTCCTCTTACTCTTAATATACTTACAAAACACTTTGGGATTCTCCTAATTTCCTTTTCAAGCAACCTCCTGCACTCTCTATATTGGTCCAAAAGGCAAGAGCCCTTAGGATCCAAGGCAAGTTGGCAAACGGGAGGCACGGGGGGCTGGTGGAGCGATGTGTTTGTAACTGACCAGAGATGTACCATGGGGATTGGTGCTGGGATCTTTGCTACTTGTTAAGTACCTTAATGACTTTGATATGAATATAGAATGTGTCGTTAGTAAGTTTGTGGATGACATAAAAATTGAGGGTGAAATTGAAAAGTGAGTAGGATGGTCTCAGACTACAGTCTGATGTTGATCAGCTGGTAAATTGGGCAGAGCAATGTCAGATTGAATTTAATCCCAATAAGTGTGAGGGGATGCACTTTGAGAGGTTTAATAAGAGAAGGATTTACTCAATAGTAAATCCCTAGGGAGTACTGAGGAACAAGGGGAGCTTGGTGTACAAGTCCATAGATCCCTGAAGGTGTCAGCACAGGGAGATGGAGTGGGGAAGGAGGCATACAGGATAATTGCCTTCAGTAGCTGGGGCAGGGAATATAAGAACAAGGAAGTTTTGTTACAACTTTATAAAACATTAGTGAGGCTACAGATGGAATACTGTGTGCAGTTCTGGTCCCCACACTATCGGAAAGACACAATTACACTGGAGATTAACCAGGATGTTGCCTGGGATGGAAAGTCTCAGTTATGAGGAGAGACAGGATGGGCTGGGATTGTTTTCCCTGGAGCAGAGGAGGCTGAGGGGGGGTCTGACT
>NW_025159058.1:0-1508 GCF_004010195.1 Chiloscyllium plagiosum
ACGCTCTCTCCTACACACTCCCCCACCAACACGCCCAATCTCCTACACACTCCCCGATCGTCAATCTGACTCTCCTACACACTCCCACACCGTCACACGCACTCGCATACCCACTCCCACACCGTCACACGCACTCGCATACCCACTCCCACACCGTCACACTCACTCTCCTACACATTCCCCCACCGTCACGCCTACACTCCAACATACTCCCCCACTGTCACTCTCACTCTCCTGCACACTCCCCTCTACAATCTCACACCGTCCCGCTCACTATTGTGCATACGCCCACACTGTCCCGCTCACTATTCTGCACGCTCTCACACCGTCACATTCACTCTCCTACACACTCCCACACGGACATGCTCAGTCTCCTACACACTCCCTCATCGGCACACTCACTCTGATATGCACTCCCACACTGTCACGCTTACTCTCCGACGCACTCGCTCACCGTCACACTCACTCTGATATACACTCCCACACTATCATGCTCACTCTCCTACACACTCACACACCGTCACACTCACTCTCCTACACAGTCCCACACAGTCACTGTCAGTCTCCTACACACTCCCACACCATCACAGTCACTCAGCTACACACTGCCACACTGACATGCTCACTCTCCTACACACTCGACCACCGTCACACTCACTCTTATATGCACTCCAATACTGTCACGCTCACTCTTCTACACACTCTCCCAAGTTCACTCTCTCTCCTACACATTCCTCCACCCACATTCGCATTCTCCTACACACTCCTCAATTGTCAACCTCACTCTCCTACGCACTGTCCCACCGTCACACGCACTCGCGCACAAACTCCCCCACTGTCACACGCACTCCACTACACAATCTGCCACCGTCACATTCACTCTTCAACACATTCCCCCGCCGTCACGCTACCTCTCCAGCATACTCCCCCACCGTCATTCTCACTTTCTGACTCACTCCCTGATTGTCATTCTCACTCCCGTCCACGCTCTCACACCGTCCTGCTCACTATCCTACACTCTCCCATACCATCACACTCACTCTCCTACAGACTCACACACTGTCATGTTCACTCTCGTACACACTCCCACACTGTCACACTCACTCTCCTACACACACCCACACTGTCACACTCACTCTACTACACATTCCCCCACCGTCACACGCACTCTGCTGCACACCCCCACACTATCACACTGGCACTACTACACAGTCCCTCACCGTCCCACTCGCTCTCCTACACACTCACACAAAGTCACACTCACTGTCCTACACACTCCCACACAGTCACCTTCACTCTCCTACACACTCACTCACTGACTCACTCACTTTGCTATACACTGCCACACCGTCACTCTCACTCCTCTACACACTCCCACAGTCACCCTCACTCTCTTGCATACTCACCCAACCTCTCACTCACTCTGCTATACACAGCCACACTGTTCCGCTCACTCTCTTACACACTCCCACACCGTCACACCCATTCTCCTGCATAATCACCCACTC
>NW_025159059.1:0-1508 GCF_004010195.1 Chiloscyllium plagiosum
CAGGGAAGAGACTTTGTCTATTTATCCTAGCCATGCCCTTCATGATTTTATAAACCTCTATAAGGTCACCTCTCAACCTACGACGCTCCAGGGAAAACAGCCTCAGCCTATCCAACCTCTCCAGATAGCTCAAATCCTCCAAACCTAGCAACATCCTTGTAAGTTTTTTTTCTGAACCCTGGAAAGTAGGCTGATAAGGGGATATGAATCACTCCTCCTTTGACACATATGTCTTAGATTGGTTTGGCGGAGATCTGCGATCCATTGTTAGATCATATCCACTTTGATATGCCAAATAAACTGACAATGGTAGGAATTGTTTCAGTGATGGTTGCACTCATCGTATTACCAATTCGCCAAACAATAATTGGTTGGACAAAGTTATCAGTCATGAGGATGTAATCCTCCCCATACATTTTCGCATGTTAGTTGCTATTTTTCTCCAACGTTTAAAAAGAACGTTGTGTAGCTGTAGAGGTTGCTGGGGTTAAGTTTTGCATTCAGCATGTGTCTCCATGAGTTGCTAGATTTCCTTGTTCATCTCTGGCTTGTATCTCTTTCATTAAGGAGTAAGGACGAAGCTGAGGTGGTGGAAGTCTGGTCCCAGATCAGTCACAAACTCATTTAATGGTAGGACAGGCTCAAGGGGTTAAATAGCCTTCCTCTGTTCCTGTATTCATATCTATAGTCAGGAATTCAATGAAGGGGTTAAATAACCTCCCTTTGTTCCTGTGCATGGTAAAGCAGTCAATGAATCATTTCTTATGTATGTCTTTAAATCAATTTACAATCTGAGGAATTTCATCAATGCTCACAGTGTAAACAAAATCTTGAAGATCCCATGTGATATGGTGGTAATGTCCCTTCAACTGAGCCAGCAGGTCTGAGTTCATTTCCCATCTGCTCCAAACATGTGTAATAATATCTTTCAAAAGGATAATTGAAAAATACCGAGACAAAACCTGTTAACATTATGAAGGTTCTCCGTGCAAAGAAATTTGACCTTATGCAAACTGTTTTCTATTGTTATTTTGTTCAGTAAAGTGGTTTTACGCCGCACGAGTTCAGTGGATGAGACTGGGGAGATAGTCTGGTATTTAGCCCTCTGTCTGCTTCTGGCCTGGCTACTAGTTGGGGCAACGTTATCAAAAGGAATCAAATCTTCAGGAAAGGTAAACAATTAGTGATGAGTAGAATTAAAACAACTGTCAAAATACAGATTTCTGTAACAATACATCTAGAGCTTGCAAATTATTTATGAAGTAGCTGGTTTATCTCCCAGTGATGTTAACAGTGTCTCTTTGGAGAGTGGGAGATTCATAAAAATTATTTGGCACTTCAGGCCTGAGGGCGACCTGAAAATCTTTCTTCTGAGGGAAAGAACAGCAGTAATTCCCCCTGCAATGTGTCCCTCATTTTAAGGTTTTCAGTCACTGCTATAGGGACTCTGGGGAATTTTATTTACCTCATGTATGCCGAGCTGGAAGTTTTTGTTGCAAACGTTTCGT
>NW_025159060.1:0-1508 GCF_004010195.1 Chiloscyllium plagiosum
GTCCAAGACCAGGGGATGAGAGAATAACAACTTGAGTTTTCCCAGTCTTTCTCCTTGAGCGTGTGATAAGTATCAGTATAAGGCAAGTATCTGAACAATGCTCAGATAACCCTTATATTGAGGCGTCGAGATGAATGTACTGGGTTCAATGCTGCAGAATTTAAATAAAGTTCCTTTCTTTGCCCTTGCTAATAGTTGAGTCAAGTCAATTTAATATCCACGTTAGTAAACCTGGGGGCTCATTCCACTACCAGGCGACTGGGTGGGATTCTGAAGATTTCCACGAGACGTAGGCACCAGCGCCTCGAAGGTGTTACTCTTCATATCGAGCACTGAATTGGCCCTTATGAGTGAGAGGACAGGGAATGTGTCTAACGCCCAAGCGCCGGCGTTCGAATTGAATAGAGTCGGGTAAGAGTCGTGGCTTAACTAATCCTACATGGAGACTCATTCTAAGAAATAAATACAACAGGTACAGGGTTCACTGAACTCTCGCGAACTACTAGAGCAAAACCCAAGGAAAGGGGAGAGCCGTCTCTGGAGTGTTTATGAGACAGCAATTTTAAGGGTGCTTATAGACTTGGAGCCACAACTGGCTGAGTTGGACTCACCAAAGGCGTACTGGAAACGTGGTCTCTTGGTTTCAAAAAACAAGGCATTGAGGCGGACTTGTCCGATGCGTGAGGGGACCTCCGGAGGTAAGAAAGCAAGTCAAAGTGAAAAGACATGCTGTCACTCCCTAGGTACAAGAAAAAGACAGATGGGTGACAGTTAGGGGACAGAAAAAGAACCGGCAGGCAGTGCAGGCATCCCCGGTGGCCATTCCCCTCAACAATAAGTATACCGTTTTTAATACTGTTGAGGAGGATGACTTACCAGGGGAAAGCAGTGGGACACCTGCTGCTCAGAAGGGAAGAGGAGGAGGAGCAGAGCAGTAGTCATTGGTGACTCCATAGTTACGTAGACAGATACGAGGTTCTGTGGGGATGAGAGAGACTCACAGTTGGTGTGTTGTCTCCCGGATGACAGGATACGTGATGTCTCTGATCATGTTTTTGGCATCCTTCAGTGGGAGGGAGAGCAGCCCCAAGTCGTGGTTCACATTGGCACCAACGACATAGGTCGGAAGAGAGATGGGGACTTGAGGCAGAAATTCAGCGAGCGAGGAAGAAAGCTTAGAGCTAGGACAATCAGAGTTGTTTTTACTGGTTTGCTGCCCGTGCCATGTACTAGTGAGGTGAGGAATAGGGAGATAAAGGAGTTGAACACGTGGCTACAGGGATGGTGCAGGAGGGGGGTTTCGGATTTATGGATAATTGGAGCACTTTCTGGGGTAGGTGGGACCTCTTCAAGCAGGATGGTCTTCATCTAAACCAGAGGTGCACCAATATCCTCGGTGGGAAATTCGCAAACGCTATTAAGGTGGAGTTAAACGAAAAGAGTAGGGGGATAGGAAACCAAATTGTCGGACAGGAACAGAAGAGGATGAGAATAGGGAGTTTCAAAAT
>NW_025159061.1:0-1508 GCF_004010195.1 Chiloscyllium plagiosum
AGACAGAGAATGCGTGTGAGAGAGAGAGAATGCGCGTGTGAGAGAGAGAATGCATGAGAGAGAGAATGCATGAGAGAGAGAATGCGTGCGAGAGAGAATGCGTGTGTGTGAGAGAGAGAATGCGTGTGTGAGAGAGAGAATGAATGCGCGAGAGAGAGAATGCGTGCGTGAGAGAGAGAATGAGTGTGGGAGAGAGAGAGCAAATATGTGCGAGAGAGACAGAATGAGTGTGAGAGAGAATGCGTGCATGAGAGAGAGAATGAGTGTGCGAGAGAGAGAATGCGTGCGAGAGAGAGAATGTGTGCCTGAGAGAGTGAATTAGTGTGCAAGAGAGCGAATGTGTGCGTAAGAGAGAATGAGTGTGCGAGAGAGAGAATGAGTGTGTGAGAGAGAGATTGTAAGCGTGAGAGAGAGGATGTGTCTATGAGAGAGAGAGGATTCGTGTGTGAGAGAGAAAGAATGCGTGTGTGTGAGAGGTCGTGCATGACATAGAGTGTGCGCAAGAGAGAGAAAATGTGTGAATGTGAGTGAGAAAGAGAATGAGCGTGTGTGAGATATGATGTGCTCATGCATGAGAGTGTGTGTGAGTGCTAGAAAGAAAGTGTGAAAGTGAGAGAGGAAGTGTGTGTGTATGTGAAAGAGTGAGTGCATGCGAGTGTGTGTGTGTGCATGTGAGAGAGAGTGTGTGTACAAGTGAACGAGAGTGAGTGCGCACGTGAGAAAGAGGGCCTATGTGAGAGACTTTGCAAATGTGTGTGAGAGAAACAGTTTTGGAGAAGGAAGAGAGAGAGTGTGTGAAAGTGAGCATATATGAGATGGTGAATGTGAATGTGTGAGGGTGCGTGTGTATGAGAGTGTGTGTGTAAAAGTGTGTCTAACTGAGAGAGTATGTGGAAGCGAGTGTGAGAGAGAGTGAAGAGAGAGAGAATGAGTGAGTGAAAGCGTGTATGTCAGAGAGACAGAGAGAGTGTGCGCGTGTGCATATTTGTGTGTGTGTGTGAGAGAGATTGTGATTGTGCATGTGAAAATGTTTGAGTGTGTGATAGGGCATGTGTGTGAGGGACTGAATGTGGTGTGTGAGGGTGTGTGTGTACACGTGTGAGAGTGTGAGTAAATGAGAGTGAGGGACAGTGTATGGTTTGTGGATCATTACTGGGACAGGGACATAAACACATGGTTTATACAGTTACATTATGGAGGGACAGCACTGACACGGAAACTGGGCACGCCGATGGAAACTCACACACCCACCCACCCACACAGAGGCTTAGTCTCACTCTCTCTCACACACACACAGGTACGGTCTTACTCTCACACATACACACAGAGGTATGGTCTGTCTCTCTCTCTCTCTCTCTCTCACACACGCACACACACGTGGCATGGTCTCACTATCTTTCTCACACAGAGACATATCTGTGACTATATTTGAGCTCAGACCCTCACTGACTCTCCCCCCACCCCCAGACTAAATATGTGCACAGTGCCCATGTCCTGTGTTGGGGTGT
>NW_025159062.1:0-1508 GCF_004010195.1 Chiloscyllium plagiosum
ATGCGGCCTCTCTAACTGCACAATGCGCTGCCTAATGGCCATGGAAACATCGGATCTCCTGTTTATTCTCACTGAGATGATTCTGTGGCAATTCAAATTCATTTACTACCCAGGGTCTTACCTGAATATCACTCCTGTGTGCAGTGCTGTCTATGCCTTAGCTCGAGCAGCCACAGACTGTTCCGTCTGGTTCACTGTCCTTTTCTCCTTTGAACGTTTTGTGGCCATTTCCGGTCTGAAAGTAAAGAGAAAATATTGGACAGAAAAAGCCTTGGCTGTGGCTCTAGCTGCAACCAGCATTCTACTCTGTTCAAAAAACATTACCTTCTATTTTCGGTTTCAACCCGGGAGGATAATTGACAATGTTCAGTGGTATTGTCGAACAAAATCAAGTTATCTCACTGATCCCAGGTGGTTGGGGTTTAAGTGGTTCGATATCATTTTAACCCCTTTAATCCCATTCGTGTTAATTCTGTGGATGAACACTTTGACGGTAAGGCACATTTTAGTGGCCAGTCGAGTACGCAAGAGCCTGAGGGGTCAGAGGAAGGGAGACAGTCACAAAGATGCAGTGATGGAGAGCCGGAGGAAGTCAGTGATTTCCCTCTTCACCATATCCATCAGCTTCATACTTCTGTGGTTAATGCAGGGTGCAGACGTTGTGTACAATAACATTAAAGGAGGTAGTCGTTGGACCTACAGTCCTGTCATAAGTGTTGCATACACTGCCGAAATGCTGAAGGATTTCAGCTGCAGCACAAACACATTATTTTATGCAGCGACTCTGCCCAAGTTCAGAGCGAAGTTCAGGAATGCAGTGCATCAACTGGTCATGTAAATTCATCACTTAATGAATTAGCAAAACAACTGAGAGATCTCCAGAGGCAGCCGCAGTGTTCCCAGTGCAGGAATTGCAGATGTACGGCCAGGATTCCATCAGCACAAGCACATGGATTTGAGTATAACACCCAGTGGAGGAAGGGGAGGCCAGTAACAGGTTGGATTACCATTCACGATGCTCAGGAGCATGCTGCTACCCCTGATTGACTGACGGATTGACACACACGGGAGCACACAATGAGCATCAAGAGGCCATTCAGCCCTTCATTTCTGATCGCCCTGCCAGCCCAGAAAATCGCAATTGATTCAACTGTACCATCAAACCCGCATTTCCTTGTTCACCTGAGCACCCCTCCCACATCATCCCTCAAAACATTGGCAATAATTTATCTGCAGTCCCCTTCATCGATACTGAAGGTTATGACAAAGGGACAGCAGGTAATGGAACAAGAGGTGACTATCCGGAGCAGGGTAGTTTGGAAGGAGTTTGCAGGAGTGATTGCAAGTGATGGACACTCTGTGAGTGAAGGGTTCAGCTGGAACATTTGGTCTTCATGCACTGCCCTGTGGATGTGTGTTAAAGACTGTCGCAGGAGGGGTCTCTGAATTTTCCTTGAACGGGCGGAGGGGGGAGCGACAGAAACAGTCCATCTTGCACCATGATGACT
>NW_025159063.1:0-1508 GCF_004010195.1 Chiloscyllium plagiosum
GAATGAGAGAAGCTCTACTCATTGAATTAACAGTTTGTTTCATTGCATGAACGAGTGCAGTTTGATTCATTGAATGAATGAAAGAATGCAGTGTGTTTCATTAGTGAATGAGTGAATTTGGATTCATTGAATGTATGAATTACGTTTGTTTCAGTATAAAAATGAGAGAATTTGGTTCATTGAATGTACGAATTAAGTTAGTTTCAATGAATCATTGAAAAACGTTTGAATCATTGAAAGAAGTTTTGAAGTTTGATTCAATGCATGAATGCAGTTTATTTCATTGAACGAATGAGTTAAGCTTGATCCATTGAAAGAATGAGAAAAGCTCTACTCATTGAATTAACAGGTGGAGTTTGTTTCATTGCATGAACGAGTGCAGTTTGATTCATTGATTGAATGAAAGAATGCAGTTTGTTTCAGTAGATAAATGAGTGAATTTGGATTCTTTGAATATATGAATCACGTTTGTTTAAATGAATCAATGAAATACGTTTGTGTCATTGAAAGAAATTTTGAAGTTAGATTCAATGAATGTATGCAATTTGTTTCATTGAACGAATGAGTTAAGCTTGAGACATTGAAAGAATGAGAGAAGCTGTACTCATTGAATTAACACTTGCAATTTTTTTAATTGAATGAGTGCAGTTTAATAGATGAAAGAATGCAATTTATATCAGTAGATATTTGAATGAATGTGGATTCATGAAATGCATGAATTAAGCTTATTTCAATGTATCAATGAAAAACGTTTGTTTCATTGAATGCTTCGTTGAAGTGTAATTCAATGAATGACTGGCAGCAGTTTGTCTCATTGAATGCTTGCGTTAAGCTAGAGACATTGACTTAATGTAGTATGCTCTACTCATGGAATTCATACGTGCAGTTTCATTCCTTCAGAGAAAGAGCGCTGTTTGATTCATTGAATGGATGAATAGAGATTCATTCACTAAATTAACGAGTGCTGGTTTATTCCTAAAATGTATGAGTTGCGTTTACTTTCATTGAACCAATGTAACACGTTTGACATATTGAATGCATGATTGCAGTTTGATTCCAGAAATGAATGAATGCAGTTTGTTTCATTGAATGAATGCGTTAAGGTGGAGACATGGATTAAATGAGAGAAGCTCATGAAATGCATGAATTAAGCTAGAGACATTGACTGACTGTAATATGCTCTACTCATTGAATTCACAAGGGCAGTTTCATTCCTTGAGTGAAAGGGCGCCGTTTGATTCACTGAATGAATGAATAGAGATTAAATCATTAAATTAATGAGTGCTGGTTTATTCCTAAAATGTATGAGTTACGTTTACTTTCATTGAATCAATGAATCACGTTTGATTTATTGAATGAATGATTACAGTTTGATTCTAGAAATGAATGAATGCAGTTTGTTTCATTGAATGAATGCGTTAAGGTGGGGACATGGATTGAATGAGAGAAGCTCTACTCATTGAATTAATACGTGAAGTTTGTTTCCTTGAATGAACGAGTGTTGTTTG
>NW_025159064.1:0-1508 GCF_004010195.1 Chiloscyllium plagiosum
CCAGAGGAAGTGATGGAGGCTGTTATAATTACATCATTTAAAACACACCTGGATGGGAACATGAATAGGAAGGGTTTAGAGGGATATGGGCCAAGTGCTCGCTAATGGGACTAGATTAATTTAGGATATCTGGTCAGCATGGATGAGTTGGACTGAAAGTTTTCATACTGTACATCTCTATGACTGTATGATTCTATGACAAACAAAACGACTGAGCTGCAAAACCGAATAGGATATTTTTATTGCAAATTAGCATTCCAAAAATAAAATCCAAACACAGTATTTATAAAATCTGGGAGCAATTTAATTTCAATTGTAACCACAAAGATGATAGCGCTTTCTTTGAACGCTAGACAATTGTGGGATGAGAATTCAACAACCACCCACTCTGTCAAATGGTGTTGACGACGCTCTGATCTCATCAAAATATGTTTGCAATCATATTCATAACATGTAAGGGAAGAGAAACATTGAAAACTGGATTATCACGAGTGAGGGGCTATTAAAAACTCAGACCATGATGTTAAACTCGGACACGGATGTATCTACAGCTTTAGATTGTTAAACAATATTTGAAATTGTACCAAACACTTCCTTGAAAACTTTCTGCATTGGTGATTTTATCAGTACCAGAGCAAGGAAGCAGCATCTGACACTTGAATTCTAACAAAGTAAAGATAACAGTCATTTTATACGGATCTGTCTCCCGAGAGTAAAATTCAACAGCAGAGATCTGTCCAGTGCTGGGAACATTTTGGACAAGTCAGCTGATTTCCAGCTAATTACTGCGGCTTGAAAACTCCAGTATGATCAGAAAGAAAAAAGGACAATGTGCAGATTGGTGAACAGGCCCCTGCACCTGGGCCTGAGGCAGGAGCCCAAGCTCCAACACACTGGCCTCACTTCACACCAACCTTCACACAGTGCGGGGTCATGAACTCCGGCCATCAATCCCTCTGGGACCGGGATGGAGTGAGGGGGCAGGGACAACTGTAGAAGAGTCACTAAGGAGTAAAGCAAGGTTGAGAGAGTGTGTTGGAAAGTGTTTAATGGAGGGAACATCCTTTGTGATCCCCAATACTGACATAGTCTCTGCATATCACAGAATGAACAAAACAGCACACCGTGAAGACAATCAAAAGTCACATCAAAGCACTTCTTTTTTGAAAACTCATAGCATGCAGGACATTTTCATTGTGGTGCGATCAGTATCCTGGTCTGAAAGCAGTTCTCTCTCTCTCCTCGTTTCTACAGATGGAGCCGGTTAGATCCTCGCAGAGCCCCAGTTTATTTGTACTGTTCAGTAATGTGGGGATACCAATGGGGGGCTGGGGTACACTTGATGAAGGAGCAGCGCTTCGAAAGCTTGTGATTTCAAATGAACCTGTTGGGCTAGAATCTGGTGTTGTGTGACTTCTGACTTTGTATTTTTCGGACACAGTGAAACAGCTGCCTATGCATAACTATAGAGTATGTGCACTGCAACTGAGGATTATGGGTAATGACTC
>NW_025159065.1:0-1508 GCF_004010195.1 Chiloscyllium plagiosum
TCCTCCCCCCTGGGTAATATAAAACACACACTGCATGATTATACTCCTCACCCTGGTGTAATAGAAAACACACACTGCGGTGATTATAATCCTTACCCTGGTGTAATGTAAAACACACACTGCGGTGATTATTATCCTAACTCTGGAGTAATTGAAAACACACACTGCGGTGATTATAATCCCCACCCTGGTGTAATATAAAACACACATTGCAGTGATTATAATCCTCACCCTGGTGTAAAATAAAACACACATTGCAGTGATTATAATCCTCACCCTGGGGTAATATAAAACACACACTGTATGATTGTACTCCTCACCCTGGTGTAATAGAAAACACACACTGCGGTGATTATAATCCTCACCCTGGTGTAATATAAAACACACAATGCGGTGATTATAATTCTCACCCTGGTGTAATATAAAACACACGCTCCGGTGACTATAATCCTCACCCTGGTGTAAAATAAAACACACATTGCAGTGATTATAATCCTCACCCTGGGGTAATATAAAACACACACTGTATGATTGTACTCCTCACCCTGGTGTAATAGAAAACACACACTGCGGTGATTATAATCCTTACCCTGGTGTAATGTAAAACACACACTGCGGTGATTATAATCCTCACCCTGGTGTATGTAAAACACACACTTCGGTGATTATAATCCTCACCCTGGTGTAATATAAAACACACACTGTGGTGATTATAATCCTCACCCTGGTGTAATATAAAACACACACTGCAGTGATTATAATCCTCACCATGGTGTAACGCAAAACACACACAGAGGTGATTATAATCCTCACCCTGGTGTAAAAGAAAACACACACTGTGGTGATTATTATCCTAACTCTGGAGTAATTGAAAACACACACTGCGATGATTATAATCCCCACCCTGGTGTAATACAAAACACACACTGCGGTGATTACAATCCTCACCCTGGTGTAATATTAAACACACTGCAGTGATTATAATCCTCACACTGGTGTAAAGTAAAGCACACACTGCGGTGATTTAAATCTCCCCCTGGTGTAATTTCAAACACAAACTGCTGTGATTATAATCCTCACCCTGGTGTAAGGTAAAACACACCCAGCGGTGATTATAATCCTCACCGTGGTGTAATTGAAAACACACACTGCGGTGATTATAATTCCCACCCTGGTGTAAAATAAAACACACCCTGCGGTGATTATAATCCTCACCCTGGACTAATATAAAACACACACGCACTTATTATAATCCTCACCTTGGTGGAATGTAAAACACACACTGCGATGATTATAATCCTCACCCTGGTGTAATATTAAACACACTGCAGTGATTATAATCCTCACACTGGTGTAAAGTAAAGCACACACTGCGGTGATTTTAATCTCACCCTGGTGTAATATAAAACACACTCTGCGGTGATTATAAACCTCACCCGAGTGTAATGTAAAACACACACTGCGGTGATATAATGCTCACCCTGGTGTAATATAAAACACACACTGCA
>NW_025159066.1:0-1508 GCF_004010195.1 Chiloscyllium plagiosum
GTCCACAACTAGCCATTCAACAATACAATAACGTATTTGTGGCTCCTCACTGGATTTGGTTTCCGTTTGGGTGCATATCCTTGAACCTATTAAAAACCCGAAAGTGCACAGCAAAGGAGTCGGATGGATAAGAACACCGGCCGCTCCATGCGTGGGTACACTTTGTCGGTTAACAGCCAAACGAGAGGACTAATTGCTCCACAGAGACTTGGTAGTCCCTTGTAGCAGGACCCTTGCAGGGTCTCCTAAAGCAGACTGTCAGTGAATTCAAGCTTTCGTCTGCCCTTCGCAGAATAAAAATTGTCCCCAATTGGTTAAAGTTTCCAAAATGAATCCTGGGGCATATTGGTTAAAGTTTCCAAAATGAATCCTGGGGCATTTGTTTTGGACAATAGGAACAGTCTGATCTCATGTTTTGCAAACACATACATGTCACCGGGAAACAGCTCTCCTAAAACGGGGAACTTCTCCCTTTGAGCCTTCTGAGGAATATTTTCCTGACCTTGGTAAAAACCCAAAACTGTGCGGACAAAAAAAAAAACAGATGGTGTGAGAACAGCTGTCGCTCTGTTCCTGGTTCGTAGGAGAACAGCAACCTGTCAGTGAAGAGCCGAACGCACTGCCTAACATCGTCACAGAGACTGATGAGCCAACGGCTTCAATGACCCCCAAAAGCAAGCTGCAGCCTGCTCCTCCCATATTGACAATCATCCTTAATTAGCATTTTTTCCTAAGTCAATCCAGGAAAATTCACGGTGAAGACATGGGAATAGTCTGATCCCAGCCTCTGTAGACGCACCCATGACACCGGAACCAGTTATCCTCCAACTGGGATTGTCTCACTTCCAGCCTTTCAGTGTCCTATCTGTTCCCGCGTTTTCGGATTGCCCTGGAGCTGAGATGAGATTTGACATCCTGACGTTCAGGAACGAGAATCCTTCACTATCATAGATCATTTCATGTCCAGAGAACATCAGAGTCAAAGTACCGGCCTCCGAAAGAACGGAAAGATTTCTAAACGGTCTCTGCCCAGTTGGCCATTTCACCCGTCACTTTCCACTGAATCCGCGGCCCAAGGATTATGTGAAGATTCAGAAAGCTCGAGTCTGGGATTTCTGTTTTGCTTGTTGACAGTTTTCCCACTGGACAAGTGGCAACATGTTCCCAGAATCTTTTCACAATCCCCTACTTTGCACCATGTACAGAGATTCACGACCGTGGGAATGTTTTGTTTGGAGCAAAGAAGATTAATGGGAAATTTCTTGGGGACGTTTATAATGACGTGGGAGAAAGAACTGTGGATGAGCGGATTAATGGTCAGGAGGAACAGCTGTCTCTGACCAGGGTAATTGACCAGAGGACGAGGAGTGAAGACGTGTAATGGAAAAAGACAACTTGTTTCAAATACACTCAGTGAAACCCATATCCCATGCTTTTTCTTTATCATCTGTGGATAGAGAAACAGGTCCGTTTTAAGTCAGGTCCGTTTCTTGTTCAGAACGCAAGTT
>NW_025159067.1:0-1508 GCF_004010195.1 Chiloscyllium plagiosum
ACTTTATACATTTTCCAAAGCTCTCAATGTCACGATCCTCACCCAGTCTTGACACCGACCCCATGTCTAATCGATTGCAACCTTCCTATTGTTATAACCTTCTTCCATCATTCTAATTGATTAACCTCTTTCTGCACTACATACTATATCTGCTTCCTCCTCCTGTACCTGCAACCTTTATGAACTCTGTAAAGTTATCCAGTCTCTACCTTTGTATCTTATTGTCATACTGCATAGTAACATACCCTTCAGCGCATAATATGTCTGCAGACAAGAATTTTAATTACTCATTCAGGTGCTTCTCCAAGGTTGTGAGATTGTCTACCTCCACTATGCTCTTAAGCAAACGTTCCTGTGGGTTACAAAAAACGTATGAAATTTCCGCCAACTCACCTGCTGAAATTAGATTACCTACAATGATGAAACAGGTCATTTGGCCCAACCAGTCATCCAACGAGTAACCCACTCAACCCATTCCCCTTTTTATTGCCAATTCAGCATGGCCAATTCACCTGACCTGCCCATCTTCGGATTTTAGGAGAAAACCAGAGGAAACCCACACAGACACGAGGAGAACGTGCAAGCTCCACACAGTCGCCCGAAGTGGGAATCAAACTCGAGTTGCTGGCGCTGTGAGATATCAATGCTAAACACTAAGCCACCGCGCCACTCTTCATCTCAATCTTGTGCCCTCTTGTGTATGACAGTGTGCAATGGGGAAGAAAGTATCATAATCTATTCTGTCTGAATCTCTCATAATTTTGGAAACATTGGTCAGATTCCTCACTCAGTCTCTCTGCCCCAAGGAAAACAATCTCAGCCTATCTGTCACCTCTCATAACTGAACCTTTTTGCATCCAACGCAACATCCTGATGAGTCACTTTTTCACCCTCTCCAATGCAATCATGTTTTTCTGACCATGTGGCAAACAGAAACGCACACAATATTCCAGATGTTGTCTCACCAATGTCTCACCTTATCAGTCATTCCTGACGAAGAGCTCATGCTCGAAACGTCGATTTTCCTGCTACTCAGCCGCTGCCTGATCTGCCCAGCTTTTCCCGAACAACACTCCCGACACCTGACCATAAAGACAAGCATCCCAGACGCCAGCTTTGTCAAGCTGTCTGCCTGCATTAATCCCTTCATGGATCTATAGACGTGTACGCCACGAACCCTTCAGAATTGAGTATTTATTGTGTATTTCCTTAATTTCCATTTGCCATTCTCTGTCTAATTTTCCAGCTGATCAGGAACAGACAGCCACCATCCTCCTCACTGTCAACAGCGTCTTCAAAGTGTCATCTGTGAACTTTCTAATTTCAGCTTCTACACTCACGTCGAGTCAGAGAGTGATACAGCATGGAACAAATCCTTTCGTCCAAACTGGGCAATGCTGACTATGACGCCCACAAAGGTTATTCCAAGTGACCACATTTCTTCCATATCTGTCTCCACCTATCCCATTCATGCGCCTAATAAAATTATTTTTTTAAGTATTGCTATT
>NW_025159068.1:0-1508 GCF_004010195.1 Chiloscyllium plagiosum
GTGTTCCTTCTCTCTCTGTGTTCCTTCTCTCTCAGTGTTCCTTTTCTCTATATGTTCCATGTCTCTCTGTTCTCCTTTTCTCTCTGTGTTCCTTATCTCTCTGTGTTCCTTCTCACTCTGTGTTCCTTCTCTCTCTGTGTTCCTTCTCTCTCTGTGTTTCTTCTCTCTCTGTGTTCCTTTTCTCTCGGTGTTCCTTTTCTCTCTGTGTTCCATTTCTGTCTGTGTTCCTTTTCTCTCTGCATTCCTTGTCTCTCTGTGTTCCTTTTCTCTCTGTGTTCCTTTTCTCTCTCTGTGATCCTTTTCTCCATGTGTTCTTTTTCTCTATGTGTTCCATCTCTCTCTGTGTTCCTTTTCTCTCTGTGTTCCTTTTCTCTCTGTGTTCCATTTCTCTCTGTGTTCCCCCTATCTCTGTGTTCATTCTTTCTCTGTGTTTCATTTCTCTCTGTGTTCCTTCTCTCTCTGTGTTCGTTTTATCTCTGTGTTCATTTTCTCTCTGGGTTCCTCTTCTCACAGTGTTTCTTTTCTCTCTGTGTTCCTTATCTCTCTATGTTCCTCTTCTCTCTGTGTTCTCTCTGTGTTCCTTATCTCTCTATGTTCCTCTTCTCTCTGTGTTCCATTTCTCTCTGTGTTCCTTTTCTCTCTGTGATCCTTCTCTCTCTGTGTTCCTTCTCTCCCTGTGTTCCTTCTCTCTCTGTGTTCCTTTCTTCTCTGTGTTCCTTTTCTCTCTGTGTTCCTTTTCTCTCACTGTTTTCCTTTTCTCTCTGTGTTCTTTATCTCTCTGTGTTCCTTCTCTCTCTGTGTTCCTTTTCTCTCTGTGTTCCTTTTCTCTCTGTGTTCATTTCCTCTCTGTGTTCCTTTTCTCTCAGTGTTCCTTTTATCTCTGTGTTCCTTTTCTGTCTGTGTTCCTTTTCTCTCTGCATTCCTTGTCTCTCGGTGTTCCTTTTCTCTCTGTGTTCCTTTTCTCTCTCTGTGTTCCTTTTCTCCGTGTGTTCTTTTTCTCTATGTGTTCCTTCTCTCTCTGTGTACCTTTTCTCTCTGTGTTCATTCTCTCTCTGTGTTCCATTTCTCTCTGTGTTCGTTTTATCTCTGTGTTCATTTTCTCTCTGGGTTCCTCTTCTCACAGTGTTCCTTTTCTCTCTGTGTTCCTTATCTCTCTGTGTTCCTTCTCACTCTGTGTTCCTTCTCTCTCTGTGTTCCTTCTCTCTCTGTGTTTCTTCTCTCTCTGTGTTCCTTTTCTCTCGGTGTTCCTTTTCTCTCTATGTTCCTTTTCTCTCTGTGTTCCTTTTCTCTCTGCATTCCTTGTCTCTCTGTGTTCCTTTTCTCTCTGTGTTCCTTTTCTCTCTCTGTGTTTCTTTTCTCCATGTGTTCTTTTTCTCTATGTGTTCCTTCTCTCTCTGTGTTCCTTTTCTCTCTGTGTTCATTCTCTCGCTGTGTTCCATTTCTCTCTGTGTTCCCCTTATCTCTGTGTTCATTCATTCTCTGTGTTCCATTTCTCTCTGTGTTCCTTC
>NW_025159069.1:0-380 GCF_004010195.1 Chiloscyllium plagiosum
GAGAGGCATTGGTGCGTACCCATCTGGAGTGCAGTGTACAGTCCTGCTCCCCTTATTCACGGGAGGATGGGAATGTAGTGGGAATATAGTTCCATCAGGCGCAGAGAAGTGACTGGATTGAAATCTATAAAATGCTGAGGGGTCTGCTCTGTTGGGCGTGGATCGGATGTATGCTGAAATCAGGTACACTTAATGGTAAGGTCTTGGGGAGTGTTGCTGAACAGAGAGACCTGGGAGTGCAGGTTCATAGCTCCTTGAAAATGGAGTCGCAGGTAGATAGGATAGTGAAGGCGGCGTTTGGTATGCTTTCCTTTATTGGTCAGAGTATTGAGTACAGGAGTTGGGAGGTCATGTTGCGGCTGTACAGGACATTGGTTAGG
>NW_025159069.1:1152-1508 GCF_004010195.1 Chiloscyllium plagiosum
TTAGAGACCCTCCCTCCAGTTTAGAGACGCCCTCTCCAGTTTAGAGACCCTCCCTCCAGTTGGAGACACTCCCTCCAGTTAGAGACCCTCCCTCCAGTTTAGAGACCCTCCCTCCAGTTGGAGGCACTCCCTCCAGTTAGAGACCCTCCCTCCAGTTTAGAGACCCTCCCTCTAGTTTAGAGACCCTCCCTCCAGTTTAGAGACGCCCCCTCCAGTTTAGAGACCCTCCCTCCAGTTTAGAGACGCCCCTCCAGTTTAGAGACCCTCCCTCCAGTTTAGAGACCTCCCTCCAGTTTAGAGACACTCTCTCCAGTTAGAGACCCTCCGTCCAGTTAGAGACCCTCCCTCCAGTTTAG
>NW_025159070.1:0-1508 GCF_004010195.1 Chiloscyllium plagiosum
CAGGGATTGAATCTCAGTCAGTGACAGGGATTGACCCTCAATCAGAAACAGGGGTTGAATCACATTCAGTGACAGGAATTGAATCTCAGTCAGGGAAAGGAATTGAATCTCAGTCAGTGACAGAGACAGAATCTCAGTCAGTGACAGGAAATGAAAATCAGTCAGTGACAGGTACTGACCCTCAGTCAGTGACTGGGATTGAACCTCAGTCAGTGACAGGGATTGAATCTCAGTCAGTGACAGGGAATCAACCTCAGTCAGTGACCGGAATTAAATCTCAGTCAGTGACAGGAATTGAATCTCAGTCAGTGACAACGATTTAATCTCAGTTAGTGACAGGGATTGAATCTCAATCAGTGACAGGAATTGAATCATAGTCAGTGACAGCGATAGAGATTCAGTCAGTGTCAGGGATTGAACCTCAGTCAGTGACAGGGATTGAATCTCAGTCAGTGACAGAGATTGAATCTCAGTTAGTGACAGGGATTGACCCTCAATCAGTGAAAAGGATCGAATCTCAGTCAGTGACAGGGATTGAGACTCAGTCAGTGACAGGGATTGAATCTCAGTCAGTGACAGGGAGTGACCCTCAATCAGTAACGGGGATTGAATCTCATTCAGTGACAGGGATTGAATCTCAGTCAGTGACAGGAATTGAATCTCAGTCAGTGACAGAAATTCAACCTCTGTCAGTGACGTGAATTGAACATCAGTCAGTGACAGGGATTGACCCTCAGTCAGTGACTGGGTTTGAATCTCAGTCAGTGACAGGGATTGAACCTGATTCAGTGAATGGGATGGAATCACAATCAGTGACAGGGATTGAATCTCGATCCGTGACCGGGATTGAATCTCAATCAGTGGCAGGGATTGAACCTCAGTCAGTGACAGGGATTGAATCTCAGTCAGTGACAGGGATTGAATTTCAGTTAGTGACAGGGATTGAATCTCTGTCAGTGACTGGGATTGACCCTCAGACAGTGACAGGGAATGAATCTCAGTCAGTGACAGGGATTGAATCTCAGTTAGTGACAGGGATTGACCCTCAATCAGTAACAGGGATTGAATCTCATTCAGTGACAGGGATTGAATCTCAGTCAGTGACAGGAATTGAGACTCAGTCAGTGACAGGGATTGATCCTCAGTCAGTGACAGGGATTGAATCTTCGTCAGTGACAGGGATTGACCCTCAATCAGTAACAGGGATTGAATCTGATTCAGTGACAGGAGTTGAATCACAGTCAGTGACAGGAATCGAATCTAAGTCAGTGACAGGGAGTGAGCCGCAGTCAGTTACAAGGATTGAACCTTAGTTAGTGACAGGGATTGAATCTTAGTCAGTGACAGGGATTGCCCCTCACTCAGTAACAGGGATTGAATCTCATTCAGTGACAGGAATTGACTCACAGTCAGTGACAGGGATTGAACCTCAGTCAGTGACAGGTTTGAATCTCAGTGAGTGACAGGGACAGAATCTCAGTCAGTGACAGGGATTGAATCTCAGTCAG
>NW_025159071.1:0-1508 GCF_004010195.1 Chiloscyllium plagiosum
GCCAGGTGTCCAATCTCAATGATACATTGCACAATTTTGTTCCCTCGCATCTGACATTCCAAAACAGCCACGTTCATGCAAAGTGTGACAAACTCAGGATTGTCTTGCATTTACAGAAACAGTTATTACTTGCTCCTCAGTTATATTTGCCTACTTTTATACTTATGTTTTAATGACTGAAAAGAAATATTAGGCTTAGATTATGGACACATATTCACAACAGCGAGCCCTCAAAGAACTGAACTCAATGAGATTAAGCTTGTTTCGGTATCAATCCTGAATTCAGGACAGGATAATTATGAAGGTCAATCATCTCAGCCATGGGACATCTCTGTAGGAATTCTTCAGGATCGTGTCCTCGACCCCAGAATAAAAATGCCTAATTTCTGCCCTTCCCTCCATCATCATTTCTGAGGTAAAGAGGTTTGCACATGGTCGTGAAATATGCAGCACCATTTACAATTCCTTAGATAATGCAGAGATCTGTGTCCATATAAAGTGTGATAAAATGACCTTGGACTGACAATTGGAAAGTAACATGCATGCCCCACAAGCACCAAGTAACAACCGTCTCAAAAAGTGAGAATCTACCAATCTCCCATTGGCTTACTATGACGTTACCATCACTGAGTGCATGACCTGGGCCAACCATTGACAAGAGAATGAACTGGTCTGGCCATAAAAGTGCTCTATGTCACTCACCCTGATTGCTGTGGCACTTACGCTGCCTGCCTCCCTTTCCAATCCATGTCCTCCATCCAGAAAGCCGATCTCAGGGCTCTCTTCGTATCTGGCTGAGTTCAACATTCACAGAGCTCCTCATTGTGTAGTACAAACAACCAATCACCACATTCAGTCCTCACACTCTTCACCATGCATGACCAGAAATGGATACCACCTACAAGATGCAAACTAGGACTACCTCAATTCTCTTTCAAGAGCACCACGTAAACAGTTGACCCATGATCAAAGGCTGCAGGTGAACAGAAACACTGTCACATGCAAGTTCCCTCTCAAAACAGATTTCATTCCAATTTGGAAATACAGTATATGATTGTCTCATCACTGTTGCTGGGTAACATTTCTGCAATTTCCCTCCCAAAACACTGGAATTTCCTGCACTCCAGGCATTACAGATATTCAAAAAGACAGATCTCCAACAGCATCAAAATGGCGATTAGAGCTGGGCAATCAACATTGGCCTGGCTAAAGTTTACATTGCATGAGCACATTTAATAATGATCGTGATTAACATCTCTTCAAGAAGGCATCTCTGAACCCAAAGGGAGTTTGTGTTCCTGTACAGCACAGAACAGGAGAAATATACTAAGTGGAAGATTAGATGATTGGTGCTGAGGTCTTGCTGAACTCAGGGCATCCATTATCCCAGAGGACAGTCCATGTCATGTCTTAATTGGCTGATTTAAATGAATTTTCAAACTCACAAAGCCAAGAGACCGACCCTTTTGCCTCAATTATCTGTGCTGGGACCTGGTCTATGTTTTGGT
>NW_025159072.1:0-1508 GCF_004010195.1 Chiloscyllium plagiosum
GAAAAGGAGCAGTACAAAGAGATTAGAGTATTCCTGATTATGAAACATAAAGTCAGCATACGGATGCAGCAAGTAACTAGGTTGGAACATTAGGCGTCTTCCTGGGACGAACAGGTTAAATTATTGAGAACTTCTAAAATGGTGATGCTGTTATTCATTGGGATTTAAATGAATGAGGAGTGATACAAGACACAGAAGGGGCTTGGGGAGGTAAACGTTGAGAAGTTGTTTCCTCTCCTGAGGGGAGTCTCAAACTCGAGGACATAGATACCGAATATGGAGAACATCGATGTCAATCTGAGATGCAGAGTGATGTCTTTTCTCAGAAGGTAATGAATGTCTGGAATGCCCTAAGCCAGAGAGGTAAGGAGGGATACAAGAAGTCGGCAAGAAAGTGGAGTTAAGCCCTGGAGTAAATCAGCCATGTTCTTATTAAGTGACAGTGGTAGCTTGAGGGGCCGAATGGCCTACTCCTGCTCCTATTTACTATTTCCACGTGTTCTGTTTTTGGAAATTAACTGGTTATTTTCATGGAAATCGTGTTGTAAAATGTTGCATTCAGGGCGAGCAGAGGGTTTGTTTGAGTTAACCCTGGGTAGGGTATGAGGGCTGTATTCACAGCGAATCTGGGTCTGTAACATGACTCTCATCTGGAGCAGTAGGTACAGAGAGGGAAAGCCTGCAAACAGGGATTGGGGTGGGGGGGTCACTTCCTGACCCAGCCTGGATTTTCCAAGCACATTTCTTAAACTACACCTAACCATTGGAGTGGTGTTCATCTGCTCCTGAGCAGCAGGTCCAAATTGCTGAATGGAACATCAGAACACAGGGTTGAGAGACATGAGTGGGCCATTCGGCCCTTTCACACTACTCCATCAGTAAATAAAGTCGTGGCTCATCTCATTGTGGTCCCAGCTGCACTTTTCTCTCCATGCACCATTATCCCTGATTCACCTGTCTATGGAAAATCAGACGAAGCCATCCTCGATATAATATAATATAGACGTATGTAACTAATATAAATAACAGAGGAGCATGGTGAATCTGTGGTTTACACTGCTGCCTCATATCACCAAGGAGTTGGATTCAATTCCAAACATGGGCAGCCCTCCATGTGGAGTTTGAGCATTCTCCCTATGTCTGTGTTGGTTTCCTCCCAATGGTCCAGTTTCGTCTCACAGTCCAAAGTTGTGCAGCTTAGAGTGGTTTGACCATGCTATAGTGCCCAGAGATGTTAGGTGGGTTAGTAATGGGAAATATCGGTTTACATGGCGGGCAGGTCTAGGTTGGATGCTGTTCAGTGGGTAGGTGTGGATTCAATGGGCAGAATGTCCTGCTTCTTCACTGTAGTGGTTCTATGACAATGATAACAAGTTTGGACTATACAAGCACACAGTGGGTATCTACCTGATCCAATCTCCTCAAGGTTTTGTATGTTTCAATAGGATCAGCTCTCATTTCATATCTAACCTGTAAAAAGCCTCCATAATATAAGCCCTTCATCCCTG
>NW_025159073.1:0-1508 GCF_004010195.1 Chiloscyllium plagiosum
GAGTGTTTTAAAAGATACGCGAACAAGGAGAGGATTTACCATTGAGTGAAAGTCAGTGTGGTTGCGTAACAATTTCGAATTTGTTGACTTCAGACACAAAGACATTTTATGAACACGTACAACTGAATAAGACTGAGTATAACAAGTTCATGGATTGGTAAGGTGTGGCGTATTATTCAAGGTGAAACTCTGTAAATTGAACTGGTGTCGCAAAATAACCGCAGACAGAAGTTATATCCTCATGAGTAGGCATTGAATCGTCACTTGGAGACGCAACACCTACTTTAAAGATTTGACCACATTCACATGATGTTAGGTGTATTTCATACATTCTTACCTCCACCCAAGAAATCCACCAAGAAGACTCTATCCTTTTGTATTTTTAACCCTCTGTACTTCTCTGCAGCACGCTATTATAGATAAAATATGCTCAGACCAAAATTCAGTTCAGGACAATATTCAAACGGTCCTATGTGATTTCTTTTTTTTATTATTGCAATAACCTTTGTGAGTTTGCAAAAAACTGCGTAACATGAAACCAGTTCAACATCTATTTTCCCGGAATTAAACGCAGTGCACATGGGAAACGTTATCCATCTGCTGAAAAATCACCTTCGGCTCTCTCTCTCTCTCCAGATATATGTAGTCACGTTTTAAATACTTGCAGTATGTTTGTTGATCAATAAGTTATTATCCAGAAAAAGGTCGTTTCTCAATCCACAAACACGGGTATTTTCCTATAAACTTGGTTTTGCTCAACATCACCTTCTATCCGTACCCCTCAACACGACGACAAATTGAAGCTGCTGCATGTGAGGCTCAAACTTAAAACTTCGGCACAGCACAGCCCACTATACTGGCACAGAGATACCATGCACTGGTCACCTGCAGCTCAGGAGCAACCCATTAATGATTACCTCCACTTTCCTGGTTGTACGGTAACGTTTGGGAAACCGAGTTTCTATGATTCCATGGCTCGTAACGGGGATTTTACGATCATGTTCACCAGTGGTTCTGACCGCGAGTGAGGAAAGTAGTGAGCTACTCATTGCAAAGATGGGTAGATTGTTGAAATATACAATTTCAACATTTGCCTTCACTAACTAATGAGCATGTTATTTTGTTTTTCATCTGTAGAAATCTTAAAATCTTCATCTTGAACAGACTCAATAACAGATCTCCATTGTGTCTCTGGCATCAAATTCCAAAGTGTAAACCCCCTCTGAATACTTCCACTGCAGTCCGCTGTTTGGAAAGTGTTCCTGTTGTGGGAAGTGCACTTCCCCGTGTGTCAACTGCTGCTCCAAGCATGCGCTCTGGCACTGCACCATTTTCCTTCTGACACTTGCTCACTGTATTGCTGTGATCATACAGTGACTTGTTGTCACACGGCCCAGGAAAATGATACAGATCAAGGGTTTTGCATTGTTGAATTCAATTGTCAGTTTAGCCTTATTTTGGACATTGAAATTGTATGTTCTGTACACAGGTGCGTGTCAAAATATCTG
>NW_025159074.1:0-1508 GCF_004010195.1 Chiloscyllium plagiosum
CCTGACCTGGAGGTGCTGGTGTCCGACTGGGGCTTACAAAGTTATACAAAAACAAATCACACCACACCAGGTTAGAGCCCAACAGGTTGAGTTGTTGGAAGCGCACTCGATTTCGGGAGCGACGCTCCCTCATCGGGTGATCGTGGAGGGCTCGATCCTAACGCACAGAATTTATAGCAAACATTTAGTGTGTTGTAACTGAAAGTATACGTTGCAAAATTGATCGCCTGTTAAGTCTTTCATCTGTTCGAATACCGTGAGAGTTTCATTGCTTTCACGTGTAAATCACAAACCCCTTTTTTTTAAAAGTTGCATTCTCGGGTTAGCTGTTAACAACGGTGATAGCTAGACAATACGTCGAAGGTGTTAGCCCCCCGCCCTGTGTTCTCTGTCTATGCCAAGATGTTTAGACCGATTCTAATCTAAAAAGTGAGATAACGGAGTTTTACGTAAATTCATACAGTTTTTGAGCTCAGAGTTCTACATGAATGCGTGCAGGTTTTTGAGCAAAGTGCATTGTAGACCGATTCTAATCTAAAAAGTGAGATAACGGAGTTTTACGTAAATTCATACAGTTTTTGAGCTCAGAGTTCTACATGAATGCGTGCAGGTTTTGAGCAAAGTGCATTGTAACTCTGCAAGTACAAATTCACCCCCCCCCACCACCCCAAAATATATGTGTGTCTTTGTCTGTCTGTCTGTGTGTGTGCGTGTCTGTCTGGGGTGGGGGTTGAGAGTGTGAGAAAGTGTGTGTGTGTGTGTGGAGGGAGGGCAGAGCGTCTTAAGTCTGTGAGGGGGTGCGTGTGTGAGGGTGGGAGTGTGTGTGTCGATAAGGGTGTGTGTGGGTGTCTGTGTGCGCGTCTGTGTGTACCTGTGTCCCTGTGCATGTGAGAGAGAGTGTGTGTAGGGAGTGCAGAGTGTCTTAAGTCTGTGAGGGGGTGCGTGTGTGAGGGTGGGAGTGTGTGTGTCGATAAGGGTGTGTGTGGGTGTCTGTGTGCGCGTCTGTGTGTACCTGTGTCCCTGTGCATGTGAGAGAGTGTGTGTGTGTGTAGTTGCAATGGTGATCACCTGTAATGTGACATGAACCCAAGGTCCCAGTTGAGGCCCTCCCTATGGGTATTCCTCTCCTGCCTGTCCCGAAGTCCGCCTTGGAGGGTGGTCAGCCGAAGGGCCTAGGCTGAATGTCTCCACTATCACCTGAGGAAGGAGCGTCGCTCCGAAAGCTAGTCTGCTTCCAATTAAACCTGTTGGATTCTAACCTGGTGTTGTGTGATTTTTTTAACTTTGTCCACCCCAGTCCAACACCGGCATCTCCGAATCATAGAGTATATCCATCTCCCTCCGACAGTGCGGCCCTCCCTCAGTACTGGGCACCGGGAGGGAGGGAGGGAGTGTGGGCCTGGATTATGGAGCTCAAGGCCTAGAGTATATCCATCTCCCTCCGACAGTGCGGCCCTCCCTCAGTACTGGGCACTGGAACGGAGGGAGTGTGGGCCTGGATTATGGAG
>NW_025159075.1:0-1508 GCF_004010195.1 Chiloscyllium plagiosum
GTGTCTTCTTAAATAAATATAAACATGAGATTTAGAGTATCCTCAGTTTAGGGCACTGACTGTGTGGTGGCTGGTTACAACTTTTATAACCCGGACATTCAGAGTCTCCTCAGTTGGAGCATTGAATCTGGGCTGGCTGGATAAATGCACATAACCTGAGATTTAGAGTCTCCTCAGATAAAGCACTAACTTTGTGCTCCTGGTTAAATAAACATATATATGCAGGATACTTAAAATCTCCACAGTTTCGGGCACTGTGCTCTCTGGTTAAATAAATATACATAACTTGGAGATTTAGAGTCTCCTCAGTTTAGGGCACCGACTCTGTGTTGGTTGGGTAAACATTTATATATATATATATTGAGGAGATTTAGAGTCTCTTCAGTTTAGGGCTCTGTCTCTGTGCTGCCTTTTTAAATATATATAACCAGGAGATTTAGTGTCTCCTCAGTTTAGGGGACAGAACTGGTTTAGAGTCTCCTCATTTTAGTGCATTGATTCTATGCTGGCTGATATGTATATATAACCAGGAGCTTCAGAGTCTGCTCATGAGAGGGCACTGACTCTGTGCTGGCTGGTTAACCAAACACATATATCCAGGAGATTTAAAATCTCCACAGTTTAGGGCATTGACTCTGTGTGGGCTGGTTAAATAAATATATATAACCAGGAGATTTAGAGTCTCCTCAGTGAAGGACATGGACTCTGGGCTGTCTGTTTCAATATCTATAAACAGGAGTTTTTGAGTTTCCTCAATTAAGGGCACCGACTCTGTGCTGGCCAGTTAAATCTTAAAAAAAAAACCAAGAGAGTTAGAGTCTCCTCAGATAAGGCACTGACTCTGTGCTGGCTGGTTAAATAAATATATATAACCAGGAGATTCAAAGTCTTTGCATTATCGCGCACTGACTCTGTGCTGGCTAGTTAAATAAACGTATATATCCAGTAGATTTAAAATATCCACAGTATTGCGCAATGACATTGTGCTCGCTGGTTAAATAAATATATATATAACCAGGAGATTCAGAGTCTTCGCATTATAGGGCACTGACCCTGTGCTGGCTAGTTAAATAAACATATATATCCATGAGATTTAAAATCTCCATAGTTTCGGACACTGACTCTGTGCTGGCGAGTTAAATAAACATATATATATGCAGAAGATTTAAAATCTCCACAGTTTTGGGCACTGACATTGTGCTCGCTGTTTAAATAAATATATACAACGAGGAGATATCGAGTCTTCTCATTATAGAGCACTGACTCTGCACTGGCAGGTTAAATAAATGTACATAACTAGGAGATTTCGAGTCTCCTCAGTTTAGGGCACAGACTCTGTGCTTTCTGTTTAAATTTCTATAACCAGGATATTTAGAGTCTCCTCAGTTAAGGCACTGACTCTGTGCTGACTGGTTAATTATATATAACCAAGAGATTTTGAGTTCCCTCAGTTTAGGGAACTGACTGTGTGGTGTCTGCTTACAATTGTTATAACCTGGATAGATAGA
>NW_025159076.1:0-1508 GCF_004010195.1 Chiloscyllium plagiosum
TTTTTTAGAAATTAATTCAGGTACAGCTCGCAAGCCATCAATGATGTGGGAGACCATCAAAGCTTACACGCGAGGTATGATCATCTCCTATTCAGCGACCCAGAAGAAATTGAAGGGAGAACAACAGCGTCTGCTAGAAACTCGCTTAAAAGCAGCTGAAACAGCACACACTGATAGACCTTCTATTAATAAATTGCAAAGGATTACGGTTCTTAGGACAGCTCTAAACACTACGCTTACTCAAACTGCTAAGAGGGAAATATTATTTGCAAACCAAAGGTTGTATGAATATATCGACAAACCGGGTAGATACCTAGCATTGCTTGCAAAGAAAATAAAGGCCCCTCAGACTATTATGTTTATCAAGGAAAGTACGGGTATTTTGACTTATGATCATAAAAAGATTAATGTGATCTTTAGAGAATTTTATTCTGAGTTATATAAATCGCAGGATTGTGAAGATAGGACGAGGAGGATGCAGTCATTTTTTAAAAAAAATTACCTTTCCAGGCCTAACTCTGGAACAAGTATCAGTCCTAAATGCTCCTCTTACAGTCCAAGAAATACTTGATGCAATTTGGCAACTTCAGAGTGGTAAGGCACCGGGCCCATATCGTTTTCAAGCTATAAAGAATTTACAGAAATATTGGCTGGTCCACTTATGGTCATGTATAACTATGCATATAATCGGGGATGTCTCCCGCCTTCGCTGAAAGAGGCAAATATCTCTCTTATCCTTAAAAAAGGAAAGGATCCAGAAGATTGTACATCATATAGACCAATATCCTGGCTAAATGTAAATTTTAAAATCCTTTCTAAAACGTTAGCACTGAGACTAGAAAGGATACTGCCACATATTATAAAGGAGGATCAGACGGGGTTTATTAAGGGCCGTAGATCATCCAATAATATTAGAAGGGTTTTGAATATGATTCAAGCCTGTCATCATGGAAAGATAGCAGGAGTAGTGGTTTCATTAGATGCGGAAAAGTCATTTGATAGGGTTGAATGGTCATATTTGTTTTACACATTGAAAAGGTTTGGCGTTGGACATGTGTTTACCAAATGGGTCTGAACATTGTATAGTGATCCCAAAGCAGTTGTGGTGGTTACCAATGGATTAGGTTCAGATAGCTTCACTGTGGGTAGGGGCTGCCGTCAGGGATGTCCCCGCTCGCTATTGTTATTTACGCTAATAATTGAATCACTAGCAGAAGCTATACGGGCTGATCCGAATATAACGGCCCCGAGGATTGGTACAGGTAAACATAAAATTACCCTTTATGCAGATGATGTTCTTCTATTCCTCAGTAATCCTTCGATGTCTGCACCTCGCCTAATCCAAGTTATTAATACAGTTAGCGCATTCTCAGGCTATAAAATTAATGTTTCAAAATCGGAGGCTGTGCCAATGGGTGGCCTTGCTATGTTACCCCACTTAGCGGACGGATCCCTCTTTCCCTTTCGTTGGTCCGTGGAGGGTTTCTTATATTTAGGCATTTTTATTA
>NW_025159077.1:0-1508 GCF_004010195.1 Chiloscyllium plagiosum
GTTCTCGTCCAGTTTGACACTTTGTTCGTCCCGTGCTTCATGGATAATATTAACCTAGCAATTCGTGATGGCTTGCTTTGTTTTCTTACATTAGTCATCGTTTTAACATTGGTTCTCTCCATTACACTTAATGTATCACATTACAACACCATCATCTTCAGCACTGGCTCATCTCACAGTGATTGAACCAAGCCATCACAATGCATTACCGTTATTTGTTAATGGAAGCTTGTAAATGATCCCGAGCATACTTTGCAACACTGGGATAATTGCATAACTGCCAAAATAATCTCGATATTTGTCGCAATCCCAGCTACATTACCCCCCAACCACACCCAGCTCCCATTTTCCTATCATTATTCATTGGCACGCCCTCACTCCTGATGATGCTTTTATTATCGAAAGATCGACTCTCCTGCTTCTCAGATGCTGTCTGACCAGCTGTGATTTTCCAGCACCACACCCTTCGACTGTGAACTCCAGCTTATGCATTCCTCACTTTCTTCATTTTCTATTTTAACCTATAATGCCTTTATATGTAATGTTACTGAATTTGCCCATTACTATTCTGCCCCGTTTCTTCTTTAGTTCCCCAAATCAACTTATCTTTTATTAAGTAACTTTTAACATCTTTGGCTTTAATTGAGCTCCTTGTGCTATTGGAGGAAATTCATTATTCAGACTCTTTTTCAAGATAAATGGCTTTCATGAAACATTTTCTTTGGGTTAGCCTTTCTGTTACTATTTTCTTGTTAGTTGTTTCGCACATAATGAAATGGAAATGTGCACAAATTGGGATTTTTCAACATCTTATAGTATGTGTGACCTAACTCCAGCGTGTTAAACTTGTGTGTCCCATCACAAGAAAGTAAAAGGAAGTTGAATGCTTAATATCTACTCCCAATCCATCCTTCCCAGTAATAATGTTTCGTTTTCTGGTGACAATGTCAAGTCTTTAGCATAAGCAAACACCTGCCAGAGAAAGGAAATTAACATAAATGTTATGTATGCATCAGTAGATTTATTTCGACATTATATAAAGACTGGTAAAGGTATGTTGCTATGGACCAAGAGAACCCTACTCAAAACATTTTCAGAATTTAGTCACGATCCTAGATTTTGTCCTATTGAGGCAGATGCAACGCGAATATCATAGGAGTGATGCAACTGGTCAAACGATTCACCTTGAAACAAAACAGAATTTATTTAAACACGATAAATGAAACGTGAACAGAAGAAAACAGAATTTAGAATAATTTGACCCATTTGATTAACCAACCGACTCTATCATACCTGACCCAAGTTGTTCCCTTTGTTGGAAGATTTCATAAACACATCCCTTGTCCAAAGGTAAATGTAAACTCCGGTTCTTGTCGGCAGGTGAGTTTTCAGAGCCAAGCTTCAGGGGAGTTCTTTCCTGAAGCGTGTCACCAGTCCCCAACAGATTTTGACTGCTTGCTAAAACAAACAAAACAAGAAAGAAAAGTGAACTCGAA
This sequence comes from Chiloscyllium plagiosum, assembly GCF_004010195.1. Classification (NCBI taxonomy): domain Eukaryota; kingdom Metazoa; phylum Chordata; class Chondrichthyes; order Orectolobiformes; family Hemiscylliidae; genus Chiloscyllium; species Chiloscyllium plagiosum. Next base: position 1,497 of record NW_025159077.1, read on the forward strand.
GAACTGCCATTG
>NW_025159078.1:0-1508 GCF_004010195.1 Chiloscyllium plagiosum
TTCCACTGAAAAGAGGGCACATAAAATTTACAACACTCTCACTGAGACTAAAGGGTATGAATTCTTAGAAGAGGTCGACGAGACTTTGCCTTTTATTTCCATGAAGAATCAGAGAACGAGGTTTATTAAGTAATGAGGGGCATGGATAGAGTCAATGGGCAAGGTTGTTTTTTTCGGAATGAGAAGTCCAAAACTAGAGGGCATAGATTTAATGTCAGAGGCGAAAGATTAAAAAATTGATCTAAGTAGCAACTTCTTACACACAGAGAATGTTTCATGTATGGAATGAACTGTCAGAAGAAGTGGTAAAGACGGGAATAATTAAAGCATTTGTGAAATATTTGAACAGCGAAATGGCTTGGAAAGGTTTAGCGGGACATGGGCTTGGTGCAGGCATGTGGGACATATTCAGTTTGGGAAGCCGATTTGGTAGAAACGTGTTGGAACAAAACGACTGTTCCTTTGTTGTACGACTCTTACTCTGCGACTCTAAAAGTAACTGGTCCAGAAACCAAATGTTAAAAAACAAGCAAGAAGCGCGACAACAGACCTGGGTGAAAGTAACCACAGAGATGCAACAGGTGGTGAAGAACGTAAGTGGTGTGTTGATCTTCATAGCGATAGAAATCGAGAACAGGAGCAATTGTCTTGCTGCAATTGTCCAGAGCCTTATTGAGACCACACCTGCAGTGCTGATGCATGTTTAGTCTCTTTATCTGAAGAAGGATATTTTGACGATGGCGGGAGTGCAGCAAAGGTTTAACAGAGATGGAGAAACTAACGTATGAAGAGAGATTGAACAGTTAGGAATTTATTCACTTGGGTTTACAACAATACAGGGTGTATTTCAGTGGAAACTATAAAATTTTAACAGGACCTGACTGGGTAAACAGAGGAAGGACGTTCTTTATGACCGAACAGTCTAGAAACGTGGATCACATCCAAAGGATGTATGGTAGATCATTTCGACCTGAAATGGTGAGAAGTGTCCTCACCTAGAAAATTCTCTGCCCAAGAAAGTCATTCAAGTGAAAGCATTGAATATTTTCAAGCGTGAGTTAGTGAATGTTCTTCTAGTTAAAGGGATCAAAGTATATGGTGGGAACGTTAGACAGGGGATTGAGTTATATGTTCAGCCATGAATGGTGCAGCAGGTTGACAGGCAGAATGGCCAATTCCTGCTCCTATTTTCTGTGGTCTTATGTTTCAGATGTTCAAGGTACAATGAACAGAACAGTAAGAAAATAAAACACACATTTCGATTCCAAAACAGGCTCGAGTAAATGTAGCAAGCCCCAGTAGCACAGCCAATGGAGGGACTGGTAAGCATCTCTCTTCTGATTAAGAGCCACCCAAAAGTGTGGGAAAGGTGCGAGTTTCAACTGCAGCCTGGGTTCCTCACTAAAAGTGACTCACACACACACTCACACATACACATACATATACACACACTCACACACACTCACACACACTCATACACACACACGCATACACATACTCACACACAC
>NW_025159079.1:0-1508 GCF_004010195.1 Chiloscyllium plagiosum
GCGCCCCGAGGGTCAGCACCAAGCGAACGCTGCTGCGCCCCGAGAGTCAGCACCAAGCGAACACTGCAGCGCCCCGAGGGTCAGCACCAAGCGAACACTGCAGCGCCCCGAGGGTCAGCACCAAGCGAACACTGCAGCGTCCGAGGGTCGGTGCTAAGTGAGCGCCACACTGCCCAAGGGTCAGCGCCAAGCTGTCGGAAGTGCCATCTTTGCCCCGTCAGGTGGATTTAATAACCACAGAAGAACTCATGGCGGAAGAGCAGGAGTGGTTCTTCAGTCTCTTGGGTCAATATTAATCCTTCCAGTAGCATCAACTGGAGACCATGTAGTCAGTGCCACGCGTGGGGATCTTGCTGTGCACAAACCCAACTGCCACCTTTCCTCACAACACAGCGCACTTTGAGACCCGTTGTGGTAAGTAGGTAAGTGCTGCATTTTGCTTGTTCTATTCTTTAGACCTAGTTTTTTTTAATAAAAGGTTACTTTCAGAGGGATGGCAGTGAAGGCAGTGCAATGTTCCTCTTGCAACATGTTTGAGGTGAGGGATGCCATGGTCGTCCCTGCTGATTACACTTGTAGGAAGTGCACCCATCTCCAGCTCCTGCAAGACCGTGTTAGGGAACTGGAGCTGGAGTTGGATGAACTTAGGATCATTCAGGAGGCAGAGGGGGTCATAGATCGGAGCTTTAGGGAAGTAGTAACTCCAAAGATTGCAGATAGATGGGTGACAGTGAGGGGGCCTGGGAGATAGCAGCCAGTGCAGGGACCCCCTGCGGCCGTTCCCCTCAAGAACAAGTATACCGTTTTGGATACTTGTGGGGGGGGGGGACTTACCTGGGGTTAGTAATGGGGTTCAGGCCTCTGGCACAGAGCCTGTCCCCGTTGCTCAGAAGGGAAGGGTGGAGAAGAGCAGAGCAATAGTTATTGGGGACTCGATAGTTCGGGGCACAGATAGGCGGTTTTGTGGGGGCGAGAGAGACTCACGTTTGGTATGTTGCCTCCCAGGTGCAAGGGTACGTGACGTCTCTAATCGTGTTTTCAGAGTCCTTATGGGGGAGGGGGAGCAGCCTGAAGTCGTGGTCCACATTGGCACCAACGACATAGGTAGGAGGAGGGCTGAGGATGTTAGGCAGGCTTTCAGGGAGGTAGGCTGGAAGCTCAGAGTTAGAACAAACAGAGTAGTTGTCTCTGGTTTGTTACCGGTGCCATGTGATAGAGAGTCGAGGAATAGGGAGAGAGAACTGTTAAATGCATGGCTACAGGGATGGTGCAGGAGGGAGGGATTCCGGTATTTGGATAACTGGGGTTGGGGACGGTGGGACCTCTATAAACAGGATGGTCTACACCTGAACCTGAGGGGCACCAGTATCCTGGGGGGGAGGTTTGCTAGTGCTCTTGGGGGGGGTTTAAACTAACTCTGCAGGGGGATGGGAACCTAGACTGTAGCTTTAGGGTGCAGGACCTGGAGTATAGGGAGGTTAGGAACATGGTATCAATCTCAAAGGAGG
>NW_025159080.1:0-1508 GCF_004010195.1 Chiloscyllium plagiosum
GGTCAGCGCCTAGTACTTAAAGGTGAATAAAATTCTGATCTAAAGATGCTGTTACTGACATTGACCAGGGATTAATGAAGTATTAGACTGAAAGGGAGTTGAAAACAATGTTGAGTAACGTAGCATTTATTTGAAAACTCCAGTTTCTGAGGTGGGGAAAGGTTTTGTCTTCACGAAAAATGCCAATTATTAAATCTGCAAATTTTCCCCAGTTGAATATCCATCTGTGGATAAAGAAACAGAGGTTAAGTTTCAGCTTGATGACCTTCCTCAAACCGCTGACCCAGCACTGGATCAAATCCTGGGAAAGACTGTTTAACTCGTTTTGATATCATTCCATTTCCTGAGAGCTGCACAGATCATTAAACCAATCGAAATTATTAGATTTATCTCTTTGTGGAGTTTGAATGTTGTCAGTAAACCTGGTAAAGGATCTGGACAAGTAGTTTTGCTGTTGGAAGGAACAGGGGGTCAAACTGGAATGAGGTTGATTCTTGACACAGGATTTTTCAAGCGGAGATCAAGGAGTATTAACTGGACTCACTCCCCTTTCGGTTGATTATTACCAAATTTTCAAGACAACAGATGGCAATGATAATGATGCTTTACATTGACAGGCCAAATCTTGCTCACTAGAGGCACCACAGTGTTACTGATCAAGTGAGCGGTGGAGATGATGATCCTTGTAGAATCGTGAGACAGTGAGAGAATTAATACCACGCTGTCGGTCTCACTTTTCTCATAAACCAGTTAGTCAGTGGACTGAGCTAACAGACTTCCATTTAATGTAAAGCTAAACCAAACAGCTCAGTGCATTTACATTATATAATATTTCATGTAGAATGAGCTGCTGCTCCTTCCAACTCCACCAGCTGTTCTTATACTTAACATTTTCAGTTGCCTGTACTTTGCAATTTCTTTCCTATGAACATTAACCATTTCGAGACTATTTCTCTTTTGCATCCCCATCCAGGCAGCCCAGAATCCCTGTCGCTGTTTAAGCCACTCCTTGTGTACCTGCACGCGCTTTTCAAATATTCTGGAATCAGCTGCTAAAATGCTTTTATTTATGAAAATTCATCTCCGCATTCAATAACGCTCAGAATAAAGATTGCCAACTGCAAATATCATTATCGTACCCGCGGGGTTTGAAGCTCTAACCTCTAGTTTCCACTCACCTAAATGAGGGAATTTGCCTCGTATTTTACTCTTAACAACTTCACATCAGCTGGATAACCTCTCTTCTGTCACAACAAAATCTTTCCTGATTTCTCTCGCATTATTCTTTATCTATACCACATCCAATTAAACCCCCTCTATTCTTTTCTAGTGACTTTATCACCCAGTAAACCTCATTTCCATCGTTTTAACGACATGATATCAAGTGAACCATTGGCCATGTCATTCCTAACGTCTTTATATTTCAATAAACGCTGCTCGTATCATTCATCATGTCTTTATATCCCAGTAAATTGCAACCTGAGAAAGGAGGCTGGGTCCAATTCAAT
>NW_025159081.1:0-1508 GCF_004010195.1 Chiloscyllium plagiosum
GTGAGAGAGTCCCAGAGTGTGTCAGAGAATCCCATAGTGTCCCGGAGTGTGTAACGGAATCTCAGGGTGTGAGAGAGAATCACAGTGTCCCAGAATGTGTGAGAGTGCCCAGAGTGTGTGAGAGAGAATCCCAGAGTCCTATGGTGTGTAAGGGAATCCCCGAGTGTAAGAGAGAATCACAGAATGTCCCAGAGTGTGTGTGCGCGAGAGACCGTCCCGGGGTGGGGAGGGGTGTTGCGCGTGAGAGCGTCCATGGTGATGGGGGGCGCGGTTTCACACGTGAGACAGAGTGTCTCGGGGTGGGAGTGCGCGCGCACGCGACAGGGCGTCCCAGAGGTGCGCGCGCATGCGAGAGAGATTAGGTAAGGTAGCCCCAGAGTGTGTTCGGGATTCCTAGAGTGTGTGAAAGAATTCCAGAATGTCCCAGAGTATGTAAGGGAATCCCAGAGTGTGTTCCCAGAGTGTGTGGGAGAGGGTCCCAGTGTGAATCCCAGATTGCATAAGGGAATCCCCCAGTGTCTAGGGATTCCGAGAATGTGTGAGAGAATCCCAGAGAGTCCCAGAGTGTAAGAGAGAATCCCAGAGTGTGAAATATAATCCAACAGTGAGTGAGAGAGAGAGTCCCAGAATGAGTGAGAGAGTCCTAGAGTCCCATGGTGTGTAAGGGAATCCCCGAGTGTAAGAGAGAATCCCTGAGTGTCCCAGGGTGTGTGAGAGAATCCCAGTGTCCCAGAGTTTGTAACGGAATCCCAGAGTGAGTGAGAGAGTCCCAGTGTCCCAGATTGCGTAAGGGAATTCCAGAGTGGCGAGAGAATCCCAGAGTGTGCAACAGAATCCCACAGTGAGAGAGAGAGTTCCAGAGTGAGGAGAGAGTCCAAGAAACCCATAGTGTGTAAGGGAATCCCCGAATGTTAGAAAGATTCCCCGAGTATACCAGAGTTTGCGAGAGAATCCCAGTGAGTGTAAGTGAATCACAGTGTCCCAGAGTGTGTGAGAGAGTCCCAGAAAGTATGAGAGAATCCCATTGTGTCCCAGAGTGTGTGTGAGGGTATCCCCGAGTGTGTGGGCGAGGGTCCTAGCGTCCCAGATTGCGTAAGGGAATTCTAGAGTGTCCCAAAGTGTGTAAGCGATTCCTAGAGTGTGTGAGAGAATCCCAGAGTGTGTGTGAGGGAGTCCGAGAATGTGTGAGACAATCCCAGAGTGTGCCAGAGTGTGTGAGAGATTCCCCCAGTGTGCGAGATAATCCCACTGTGCGTAAGAGAATAACAGTGTTTCAGAGTGTGTGGGACTGGGTCCCACAGTGAGTGGGAGAAGGTCTCAGTGTCCCAAGTTGTCTGAGAGAGTCCCACGTTGTGTGAGAGAGTCCCAGAGTGTGTCAGAGAATCCCATAGTATCCCAGAGTGTGAGAGAGAATCACAGTGTCCCAGAGTGTGTGAGTGTGCCCAGAGTGTGTGTGAGAGAATCCCAGAGTCCTGTGGTGTGTAAGGGAATCCCCGAGTGTAAGAGAG
>NW_025159082.1:0-1508 GCF_004010195.1 Chiloscyllium plagiosum
TCAGTCATGATTGAACAGCAGATCAGACTTGATTGACCAAACAGTCCAGTTGTGCACCAATTTCATACACTCCATGGTTTACACTGTCTGAAATGTCTAACCAAGAGAACAGTGGAGGCTGCGTTTGATAAATATTTTATGGAACAGAGTCAATGGGAATGTGGGATAGGTTTGAGGGGCTGAATTGTCTATGCCTTTACAATTGGTTGTGCCCTCATTTTTTAAAAAAAGTGATGCTGACTTGCTGTGAGGTTCATTCACTTTTAAATTTAGAGTTTCCCCATTTAAAATTGAAATAAGAATGTTCCTATCTCTTCAGGGTTGTGGTGTCTGTGGTATTCTCATCCCCAGGGAACAGGGAAGACTGGGTCATGGAGTCATGGAGTCACAGAGATGTACAGCACGGAAACAGACATTTCGGTCCAACTCATCCATGCTGACCACAAATCCCAACCCAATATAGTTCCACCTGCCATCTCCCTCCAAACCCCTCCTATTCATATACCCATGAAGATGCATTTTAAATGTTGCAAATGTACTAGCCTCTACCACTTCCTCTGGCAGCTCATTCCATACACGTACCACCGTCTGCATGAGAAGGTTGCCCCTTAGGACTCTTTTATATCTTTCTCCTCTATGCGCTCTAATTCTGGACTCGCCAACCCCTGGGAAAGACCTTGTATATTTACCCTTTCCATACTCCTCATGATTTTATAACCCTCTATAAGGTCACCACTCAAAGACAACCGCTTATTTAAATGTGTCGTTTAATAAAGCAATATTTCAACACAACAGCCAAAAATATAATTAATGATGAAGATTTTTGGTTGTGTTGTGAATGGGACGTATGTTCATCAGGCTAATAGAAACTCTCCCCGCCAACCCCCCACCCCCAGTGCCTGAAGGTCAAAACCGAGCACATGACTGTTACTGCGGAATTGTTGTATTGCTGCATCAGAAAGACAGCACTTTTGACTGGTTAGCGATCTCCCTAAATGTTAGTCTATATTCTGTGCTCATCTTTTAAACGCTGAGGGATCAGTATCATTGACAGTACGAACTCCACCTGATCATCTGACAACAAATGGCCCGAATGGAGGATTGCCGAGATCAGAAATAAATCGACAATCAGCTCCACAGTACAGCAGGAGGCCATGCAACATTTCTTGGCTGCTACACATGAACAGGGGAGCCATAGACAGAAACCAGGAAATTCAGAATAGAGGTAATTACTTGTTTTCTTTTTGGAAAGCTGTAACTAGTGAATTTCCTCAGGGATCAGTGTGAGGTCATCAACAGTTTGCAATCTAGGTTAAAGTCTTGGATGAAGTGGCTGAATAGTTTGGAGCTCAGTTTGCTGATACGCCAGGATAGTCATTCGATAATATTTCACGTGGAGGCAGAGCGTCTGCAATGCGATACAGACAGGGCAGGATAGTGAGTAAACCTTCAGCAAAAGAAAAAGTACAATGTGTTTGATGCGAACTTTGTGTTTTGGAGGAAGAATA
>NW_025159083.1:0-1508 GCF_004010195.1 Chiloscyllium plagiosum
GTGCTGGAGGGGGAGCACAGTACAAACACACCCCAGGCTCAATCACCACACCTGCTGCAAGTTTTGTTGTAATGAGACAGCATCAGGAGTTCCCAGATATCAGTCCAGGCCTGTGCTTTCTTAGGGAGCATCAGAACAACTGAGGGGAAAGCAGGCCTCCCACGAGAGGGTGATAATGCTGCCTGGGACCTTTCTGTTCCCTATTCCCTCACCAACACTGTATCAATGGCTTGTATTGAGGACCAGTGTCTTCAATCATTCTAACTCCTATAATATTTCCTATCTCTGTCATCTCCTCCCCTCTCACCAATTATTTCACATTTGAAACCTCCAGTCTAGATGACCATCCTTATCGCTGTACCTTGCTTCAGTCTCGACAACATGCTTTGTCTCGACAGTCTCCTCCTCCAATAACTGGAGACATAGGGTCTGTTTCTGTGCCACATGACTCTTCAGCCAAGGTTCCCTAAATGGAATGAGTTGCATTTGCCTATGTTTGGCCTATATCCCTTCAAATCTTCTTCTCTCCATGTACCTGCCCAAGTGTCTTTTCCATGTTGTAATTGTACTTGTTTTTACCATTTCCTCTGGCAGTCCATTCTGTCTATGCACCATCCTCTGTGGATAATGTTACCCCTCAGCTCCCTCTTTAAATCCTTGCTCTCACACCTCACGTTTATGCCTCCTGCTATGGACTCACCTACCCTTGGCAATTCACGTTACTTCGGCCCTACATGATTTCATAAACCCTTTAGACTCTACAAAGCTCCGTCATGAACAAGCCACCATCTCTCTATTTCCTTTGCCTTCTTCAGTGTCTGCAAATCTCACTGTATCTTCCAGTAACGTTCTTTAGTTACTGCAGGTCTGCCTAGCTCCCCAGACAACCTGTTTCATCCCCTACATCTCCCTCAATCACTGTAACACCCTCTGCTCTGTCTAATCCTCCTCTTTCCCACTGTCTTGCAGGCACAACGGCGATCCTGTAAGAGAGCAGTGCGGAATGGGATGTTATAAATCTCAGCTGAGGCTTGATGCCTACCATTACCTGGGAGTAGCAAGGGGAGAAAACCTGAGTGAGTGCAGTACAAAGCGAAAGAATATCAATCAGCAGCGAGGATCAAGGCCGACTGGGACTTGGATTTGGATAAAAAGCAGAGCAGGAGGCTCGAAATCAGCACCGAGTCACAGAGGGAGTGACCGTGTGAGGGAGCAACTTGGAGCAGGAGCTTGAGGCTGACTCACACCTGGGAGAATATAAATCAGCACTGAGGATCGAGGCCTAGTTGTACCTGGGAGTCACAGAGACGGTGACCCTGTGAGGGAGCAGACTGGAGTGAGACCTGGACGATTACATGTCCGAGGAGAGACATCACTCTGTGTGCACGTGTCCGTCCATTGTTCTGTGTTTGTGTGTGTGTATGCGTGTATGTCCCTTCGCTGTGTTTGTGTGTAACTCTCCTCACTGTGTGTGTTTGTACCTTCCTCGCTGTGTGTGAGCATGTCCC
>NW_025159084.1:0-1508 GCF_004010195.1 Chiloscyllium plagiosum
ATTGTGGCCTAGTCCAGTCCTGACTGAGCAGGGATGTGTCCTGGGAGTGAGAGAGGAGGACTGTGGCCTAGTCCAGTCCTGACTGAGCCTGGGCCTGTCCTGGGAGTGAGAGCGCGGGATTGTGGCCTAGTCCAGTCCTGACTGAGTCGGGGCCTGTCCTGGGAGTGAGAGAGCGAGATTGTAGCCTAGTCCAGTCTGACTGAGCCTGGGCCTGACCTGGGAGTGAGAGAGGAGGATTGCGGCCTATTCCAGTCCTGACTGAGCCTGGCCCTGTCCTGGGAGTGAGAGAGCGAGATTGCGGCTTAGTCCAGTCCTGACTGAGCCAGGGAGTGAGAGAGCGGGATTGTGGCCTAGCACAGTCCTGACTGAACAGGGCCTGTCCTGGGAGTGAGAGAGCAGGACTGTGGCCTAGTCCAGTCCTGACTGAGCCTGGGAGTGAGAGAGCGGGATTGTGGACTAGCACAGTCCTGACTGAGCAGGGACCTGTCCTGGGAGTGAGGGAGGATTGCGGCATAGCCCAGTCCTGACTGAGTCGGGGCCTGTCCTGGGAGTGAGAGAGCGAGATTGTAGCCTAGTCCAGTCCTGACTGAGCCTGGGCCTGTCCTGAGAGTGAGAGAGCGAGATTGTGGACTAGTCCAGTCCTGACTGAGTCGGGGCCTGTCCTGGGAGTGAGAGAGCAGGATTGTGGCCTAGTCCAGTCCTGACTGAGCAGGGGCCTGTTCTGGGAGTGAGAGAGCAGGATTGTGGCCTAGTCCAGTCCTGACTGAGCCTGGGCCTGTCCTGGGAGTGAGGGAACGGGATTGCAGCCTTGTCCAGTCCTGACAGAGCAGGGACTTGTCCTGGGAGTGAGAGAGCAGGATTGTGGCCTAGTCCAGTCCTGACTGAGCAGGGGCCTCTCCTGGGAGTGAGAGAGCAGGATTGTGGCCTAGTCCAGTCCTGACTGTGCGGGGAAGTGTCCAGAGAGTGAGGGAGCAGGATTGTGGCCTAGTCCAGTTCTGACTGAGCCTGGCCCTGTCCTGGGAGTGGGAGAGCGGGATTGTGGCCTAGTCCAGTCCTGACTGAGCAGGGGCCTGTCCTGGGAGTGAGGGAGGATTGCGGCCTAGTCCAGTCCTGACTGAGTCGGGACCTGTCCTGGGAGTGAGAGAGCGGGGTTGTGGCCTAGTCCAGTCCTGACTGAGCCTGGGGCTGTCCTGAGAGTGGGAGAGCGGGATTGTGGCCTAGTCCAGTCCGGACTGAGTCGGGGCCTGTCCTGGGAATGAGAGAGGAGGATTGTGGCCTAGTCCAGTCCTGACTGAGCAGGGATGTGTCCTGGGAGTGAGAGAGCGGGATTGTGGCCTAGCCCATTCCTGTCTGAGCGGGGCCTGTCCTGGATGTGAGAGAGCTGGATTGTGGCCTAGTCCAGTCCTGACTGAGCAGGGGCCTGTCCTGGGAGTGAGAGAGGAGGATTGTGGCCTAGTCCAGTCCTGACTGAGCCTGGGCCTGTCCTGGGAGTGGGAGAGCGGGATTGT
>NW_025159085.1:0-1508 GCF_004010195.1 Chiloscyllium plagiosum
TCACACACAGTATTGACTAACCTCAGGCCACAGATTTATTCACACACTGTATTGACTAAACACAAGCCACAGGATTATTCAGATACAGTATTGACCATCATACGGCCACAGGATTAATGCACACACTATCTTGTTCATTTACACGTCACAGGATTATTCCCACACAGTATTGTTGATTCTCAGGCCACAGCAATATTCCCACACAGTATTGACCATTCACAGGGCACAGGTTTATTCACACACAGCATTGACTAGCACATGGCCACAGGATTAATGAATACTCTGTCTTCAACATTTACAGGTCACAGGATTATTCCCACATAGTATTGACCATCCTGAAGTCACAGGATTATTTACACACAGTATTGACCATCCTCAGGCCATGAGTTACCCACACAATTTATTGACAATCCTGAAGGAACAGGATTATTCCTACACAGTATTGATCATCCTTAAGCAACAGGATTATTCTCACATTATATTGACCATTTTCAGGCAACAGAATTATTCTCACATTATATTGACCATTTTCAGGCCACAAAATTAATTCTCAGGCCACAGGATTATTTTCACACAATATTGACCATTTTTAGACCACAGGATTACTCACACACAGTATTGACCGTCCTCAGGCCACAGGATTATTCACACACAGTATTGACAACCTTCGGGTAGCAAAATTATTCCCACACATTATTGACCAGCCTCAGGCCACAGGATTATTTACACACTGTGTTGACAGGACAGAGGCCATATGAGTATTCACACACAATATTCAACATTCTCAGCCCACAGGATTATTCACACACAGTATTGACGAACATACGGCCACAGGATTAATAAACACATTGCTTTAACCATTCAGTATAAACAGTACTGAACATGCACAGGCCACAGTTTATTAACACCCAGTATTGACCATCCACAGACCACAGTCTTATTAACAAACAGTATTGAACATGCACAGGCCACAGATTATTAATACACAGTATTGGCCAGTCACATTCCACAGGATTTTCAGCACATAGTATGGACCGTCCTCAGGCAACAAGTTTTCACACACTGTATTGACCATCCTCAGTCCACAGGATTATTCACACACAGTATTGACCACCATACGGCCACAGCATTAATGATCGCACTGTCTTGGTCATTTACACGTCACAGGATTATTTCCACACAGGATTGACGCGTCTCAGGCCACAGCAATATTCTCACACAGTATTGACCATTCAAAGAGCACAGGATTATTCACACACAGCATTGACTAGCACACGGCCACAGGATTAATGAACACTCTGTCTTCAACATTTGCAGGTCACAGGATTGTTCCCACATAGTATTGACAATCCACAGGCCATAGGATTATTCACACTCAGGATTAATGAACACACTGTCTTGACCATTTACAGGTCACAGGATTATTCCCACACAGTATTGACCATCCTCAGGCCATGGATTATTCACACACAGTGTTGACAATCCTCAGGCCACAGGATTATTCACAC
>NW_025159086.1:0-1508 GCF_004010195.1 Chiloscyllium plagiosum
CTGAATAATTTACACCATTCACCAATGGGTCAAACAGGCCAGATCACGCTGAGTAATCGGGCCGAAAAAGTCATTGACATGTTGATGGCAGGGCGGTCCTTAGATGTCCTTGACTGTAGGTGCTGGGAGCATGTAGAACCCTCCATTTCAGAGTGTAATGCGCTCCTGTATCTGTTACACATCTCGACGTTTCCGTTCGCCCTGACGATGACATTCCAACCAAATTCGGGTATATGTGATAGATTTTGAACTGCCGGGTCCATTGCTAACTGGCTGTTGGCAGTTGCAGCCTGACTGGATGATGCAGCATGCGTAATAGCACTGTTAGTTTTGTTAAGGCTCACATGAGGTACCCAGAATTATTTCCTATTTGTCCATTTTTCTTGAAATCCATCATGTTTTTGACAGCCCTTCCAGGCCAAGGACCTCCTTTTGGTCCTGTTGTGATGGATCACAACATGAAAGGCAGTGACTGCCGAATCAAGCTCAGCCCAACATATACTGGAGCAACGAAACTGGTGCAGATAGCATATGAGAAAACGGCACTTTCTAGCGATTGATCAAATACAAAAAATGGTAAACTTCGCTATCGAAGTATGCCGTGCTCACGTTCCTTCTCGTCCTTAACTTGACAGGCGCATTTAGCTGAGTGGTCTTGATGTTCTAAGTGTGAGCCTGCACTGCTTATCTGTGAACCCTGACAGTGAATTCTGGTTCTGTGAGGCCGAGGCCATACAGGTATTCGTCTCCCTTCAGGTGTCGGCCTGTCATGACAACGTGCAAGGTTTATTCTGGAGATCAGACGATGGTGATGCATACCATCATGAGGCCAAACGGAAATATTGTCTCCCTGCTTTTCTTATTCTGCTGCACCGTCTTTCTAATCATCCCTTTTTGGTTGTGCTTCATGCTTTCCACGATCCCAATGAATTGTTTAGTATACAATGTGGAATTTCTGCTTGATACCATGCATAGTTATCACAATTTGCATGACTCAGCCTTTGAAATGGATTTATCGATCTGACTTGTTACTGCGAGGTAGACCCCATCCTGTAAATACCATCTCAGTTATGATATATTCTGTTGCTTTGGTTGTATTTCAATAACAAGGAAAGCATCGACCCATTTTGTCACAGTACCTATGATGATCAGAATGCAGATATGTCCATTGCCAAACGTTGGCAGGGGACCTGTGAAGTGAATTTCAAGTCTTGTCCGGTGCCCTTCCACTTCTTAGTTCTTCCCTTCGCGTGTAATTGTCTGTATTGTTATAGTTGGAGACAAAACAGTTCCCTTTATTATGTGCTGCATCTCCATGCAACTCGGGTCACCAACACACTGATTTTAATCGTTTTGTAGTGGCCTTTCTTCCATGGTGCACGTGCCTATAATGATATTTATGTATAATTTGGTTCCTGTCTTCAGTCGAGGCGACATGCAAACATGATTTTAGAAATAACCTGTCACTTACGTGAAGGGAACGCGTCCACCTGGCAGGGGCATCTGGG
>NW_025159087.1:0-1508 GCF_004010195.1 Chiloscyllium plagiosum
ACCTATTTCATCACCTTCTCAAAAAACCATTAAATTTTGTGAGGCATGAATTACCCTTCACAAAACCGTGTTGACTCTCCCTAATTAACATATACTTTTCTCAATCGTTATAAATCCTATCTCTTACAACCCTTTCCAACATTTTACGCACAACCGAAGTAAGGCTCATTGGCCTATAATTGCTAGAGTTGTCTCAACTCCCTTTCTTGAACAAGGGAGCAATATTTGCCATCCTCCAGCTGTCTGGCACTATTCCTGTAAACAATGACAAAATAAAGATCAAAACCAAAGGCTCTGCAGTCTCGTCTCTGGCTTCCCAGAGAATCATCGGATAAATCCCATCTGTGCCAGGGAGCTTACCTACTTTCACACGTTCTAGAATTGCTAACACCACCTCGTTGTGAACCCGACTCCAATCTAGTCTGGTAGCCCGTATCTCAATAGTCACCTCAATAACATTGTCGTTTTCCATCACGAATGCTGATGAAAAATATTCACTTCGTGCTTAAACTATCTCCTCTGACTCCACATACACCTCCTACGACTATCCTTGATTGGACCTAATCTTACTAGAGCCATTCTTTTATTCCTGATAAACCTTCCGGGTTTTCCTAGATACTATCCGCCAATGGATTCTCATGTCCACTCCTGGATCTCCTCAGTTCTCGATCTAGGTCTTTCCTAGTTAACCTGTACTTCTCAAGCACCCGAACTGAGGCATCACATCTCGTCCAAATATAAGTTTTCTTCTTCCTCTTGACAAGAGATTCAACTTCTTGAGTAAACCATGGTTCCTTCACTCGACAGCCTCATCCCTGCCTTACAGTGATATACTTATCAAGGACATGCAGTGGCTGTTCCTCGAATCAGCTTCACATTTCAATTGTGCCATGCCCTACAGTTTCCTCCCACATCCTATGCATCCTAAACCTTGCCTAATCACATCATAATAGCCTTTGTCCCAGCAATACCTCCTGCCCTGCGGTATGTGCACATCCGTTTAAAGCGCTAAAGTAAACATAACTGAATTGTGGGAACTGTCACTAAAGTACTTACCTACCTTCAAATTTTACAACTGGCCGGGTTCATTCCCCATTTCCAAATTCAATGTGTCCTCGACCCTTATTTACTTGTCGACATATTGTGTCAGGAATGATGAAATACAAACAGACTGGAACTGCAACGTACCCAGAAAAACTAGGGAATGGGAAGAGATTGCAGTCGAAACTCAGAATACAAAGGCACTGCAACCCAAAACGCCCATTGATACAGTTTCTCGAGATTAATTATGATGTCGTTTTGTACTATTGGGCTCTGATCTGTGAGCAGAACCAATGTTTTTATGTCAAACCTATGTAGCTTAGGGAAAAAATGCCTGCTGGAAGGCAACTACAAAATCTGTTGAAATAATGCGATATAGATTCAAGTTAAAGCTGTCCTATTTCTTCATTGGACTTCTTGCATCTTTTCAAAAGATGGCAGCTGATTTTGGCGATTAGGTATCGCTT
>NW_025159088.1:0-1508 GCF_004010195.1 Chiloscyllium plagiosum
AAAACACAGTGCCAATTTGGTGAAGCTACAAAAGAGGACGACATATATGACAAACAACATAAGCAGCAATTGATAGACAAGGGTTAAGGGATGCCACAACCAATGGATTCAAATCCAAGCTTTGAATTCCAACCACATCCAATGGTGTCAGACAATTGAACAGTAAAACACTGGCACTGCCACATCATAAACAAATGTCTTCACGTATTCTTATAAATTCCCCTTTATTTGGGTTACAGACTTTAAATTCAGTGCTTTTATGACATCAAATGCTCAAAACATTTCTTTGTCCCGTTTTGCAAGCATCTCAGGAGTAATATTACAGATCGGAAGGATTATTTGCCAAATCAAATTTAATCCATAATAGCACTGTTTCCTCTTTGTGGTTACACAATACTCTGTCTTCCCTATTTCATCTGCCTGAGTCGACTTGAAGATTGCCTTCACTGTTTCCATTTTACAATTTAGTCCTATGGTAATTGATACAACTCCCTCAGAGTTACCTATGACCAAATCATTCTTCATTTACATGTGGAGAGTCTTTGACATGATCCAACTCATCAGGATCCATCATTAGGATCAGATGCATCTATAGCAGGCAAAATGAGGATGGTACTTGAGGATGAGGCCAAATATGTTATTCTGTCATGTTCGTTCCTTCACTAACTATCACTGAATCTATCTTGTATCTGTGTTCTTCAGAACTCAACCAGCTCAGTCAGTAGTGATGCTTTTGAACATCTCATGGTGAAGGCTATTAAAGATCCCCTGCCACCCAATGTCTTTTGGTGTTCAATATGTATGGGTATCATTTATGTACTGAAAGAGCTTGGCTAGGGGAGAAGTTCTGGAGCACAAATCTTCAGCACTATTGCTGGAATGTTTTCAGGATCCATATTCTTTTCAGTTTCCCATGCCTCCAACCATTTCTTGGAATCACGTGGAGTGAATAGAACTGGCTGAAGGCTGGCATCAGTGATGCTTGGGGATCACTGGAGGAGACTGAGATGGGTCATTCACTCAGCACTTCTGGCTTAAGATTGCCGCAAATGCTTCCGCCTTATCGTGTTCACTTACGTGATAACTCTCCCATTATTGATGATGAGGATATTGGTGGACCCTGTTCTTAACTGTCCATCACCATTCAAGTCAGGATGTGACAGGACTGCAGAGCTTAGATTTGATCCATTGGTTATGGGATCACTTAGCTCTGTCTTTCACTTGCTGCTTACACTGTTTGGCATTGAGGTAGACCTATTTCGTAGTTTAATCAGTTTGCCACCTCATTTTTAGATACGCATAGTGCTATTGCTGGCATTTCCTCCTGCACTCTCCAATAAACCAGGGTTGACCTTAGGGCTTGATGGTAATAGTTGAGTGAGGGATATGCCAGGTTATGAGGTAGATTGTGTTGGAGTATAATTCCACAGTGCTTGATGGGAACCCAGTTGCTCGATCTGTTTGAAGTCTGTTCCATTTCAAAAGGTGATAGTGTCACACAACACGAC
>NW_025159089.1:0-1508 GCF_004010195.1 Chiloscyllium plagiosum
TGAGATGCTGAAATTTGCATGTCATTCTGATGCTGAAGTGTGCATGTCATTGTGATGCTGAACTGTGCATGTTTGTGTGATGTTTAACTGTGCATGTCTGTGTGATGCTAAACTGTGCATGTCTGTGTGATGCTAAACTGTGCATGTTAGTATGATGCTGAACTGGGCATGTTTGTGTGATGCTGATGTGTGCATGTCATTGTGATGCTGAACTGTGCATGTTAGTGTGATGCTGAATTATGCATGTTATTGTGATGCTGAAGTATGCATGGCAGTGAGATGCTGAACTGTGCAAGTCTGTGTGATGCTGAAGTGTGCATGCCTGTGTAATGCTGCACTGTGCACGTCAGTGTGTTGTTGAACAGCGCACGTGTGTGTGATTCTGAACTGGGCATGTCTGTTAGATGCTGAAATTTGCGTGTCATTCTGATGCTGAAGTGTGCATGTCATTGTGATGCTGAAGTGTGCATGTCAGTGTGATGGTGAACTGTGCATGTCATTGTAATGCTCAAATGTGCATGTCTGTGTGACGCTGAACTGTGCACGTGTCTGTGTTATTCTGAATTCTGTATGTCATTGTGATGCTGAACTGTACATGTGTGTGTGATGCTGAACTGTGCATGTCTGTATATTGCTAAACTGTGCACGTGTGTGTGATACTGAAGTGTGCATGCCTATGTAATGCTGAACTGTGCATGTCAGTGTGATGCTGAACTGTGCATGTTAGTGTGATGCTGAACTGTGCATGTTAGTATGATGCTGAACTGTGCATGTTTGTGTGATGCTGTAGTGTGCATGTCATTGTGATGCTGAAGTGTGCATGTTAGTGTGATGCTGAACTGTGCATGTCAGTATGATGCTGAATTGTGCATGTCATTGTGATGCTGAAGTGAACATGTTAGTGTGATGCAGAAGTGTGCATGTCTGTGTGATGCTGAACTGTGCAAGTCTGTGTGATGCTAAACTCTGCAGATTTGTGTGTGATGCTGAAGTGTGCATGTCAGTGTGATGCTGAACTGTGTACGTGTCTGTGTGAAGCTGAACTGTGCATGTGTGTGTGATGCTGAACTGTGTACATGTCTGTGTGAAGCTGAAGTGTGCATGCCATTGTGATGCTGAACTGTGCATGTTAGTGTGATGCTGAACTGTGCATGTCAGTGTGATGCTGAATTGTGCATGTCATTCTGATGCTGAAGAGTACATGTTATTGTGATGCTGAAGTGTGCATGTTAGTGTGATGCTGAACTGTGCATGTCTGTGTGATGCTGAACTCTGCAGATTTGTGTGTGATGCTGAACTGTGCATGTCAGTGTGATCCTGAACTGTGTATGTGTCTGTGTGAAGCTGAACTGTGCATGTCAGTGTGAAACTGAACTGTGCATGTCATTGTGATGCTGAACTGTGCATGTCTGTGTGATGCTGAACTGTGCATGTTAGTTTGATGCTGAACTGTGCATGTTAGTATGATGCTGAATTGTGCATGTTTGTGTGATGCTGTAGTGTGCATG
>NW_025159090.1:0-1508 GCF_004010195.1 Chiloscyllium plagiosum
CCTGAATGGAAATGAATAAAATGTTCTATTGATGTTGCTTTTTGTCCATCATTTGGACCACTGACCCTTCTCTCAAATTTGTTTGCATCTTTGGGGGGCTTGATGTCAGTAATCATCCTGCAATTTGCCTCACATCACTGGACCAAATGTCTCCTCTTCACTCTTACACCTCAGCCAACACTCCACACCCCACTGGACAGGAATAATTAGATGGAGTTTTTGTAACTAAAATTCAAGCTATCGTGCCCCACATGAGGTTGGGTATTTTACACTCTGGAGTATTAAACCTTTTTTAATGATTCTTTTGTCCAACAATTATACTTTTTTTGCCTAAAACTGTAGGCATTAGTTCAAACAGTGGGCAGGGAGGTTTCCATACCTTGTCAAAAGGTCAGCTCCAGACATCCATTTCCATCGACACCCCACATCTTTGATTCCAAGTCCATTTCCAGATTTGCCCATCAAGTGTTCACCTCAGCATCAATGTCGTCCTTTCCTTTGACAGGACTCTGCAATTTTAGTTCAAACAGTGGGCAGGGAGGTTTCATACCTTGTCAAAAGGTCAGCCCCAGACATCCATTTCCCTAGACTCCCTACATCTTTGATTCCAAGTCCATTTCCAGATTTGCCCATCAAGTGTTCACCTCAGCATCAATGTCGTCCTTTCCTTTGAAAGGGCCCTGCAATTTGGTATCAAAATCTGCATGAGCTGGGTGACCAGATCTGTTCTCTTATCTTCTAGGCTTTTGGGTGAGAGCCATCTGGTTCGGGTTACTACCGAGATGGTAGAATGGTATGATCTCAATTTGTCTTGTATAGCTTCCTATGGAACTCTAACATGACCAGGATATTCTAAAATGCTACTGTTTTTCCTCTGAGCCCAGCCTTAGCCCATTGGGGTTCAGACCAGCACAGGGGCTTGTGATCTTCACCCATTCACCCCTTAGCAGTGGGGTACAAAGAGTGGCTCATTTCTCTGTAGTCTGAATCAAACATGCAGCTCCTGATGAGCACATTGATTAAATACCCCATTCTAGCACAACTAGGAGTTAATCCACAGCAGGGGGGAGTTTTTCCCCAGCAGTAGCACTATTATCCCACTGTATCTCCATCACTTCCGTGTACTTCCCTATCTGAAGACTCGCTCCTGACACTGCTCCGACACTTTCAATACACCTCAAGCCTGCCCACCCAGAGCTGGGATAATTCACTGCAGACACACATTCCTGGGGGTCAGCTGAAGAAATTCTCCAGAGCTGCATTGAATTAATACACATGCTCTCATCGTCACCTACAGCTGAAATGAGCAGGATGACAGTGATCTGGGAATAACACAGCAATGCCTGAGGTTAGATGCTTCTATCTGATTTACTCTTGCTGCTACAGTCAGCAGTTTGCAGTCCAAGCTGATCCTAGCTTCCTCCCAGCTTCCCATGTGCTGAAGGATTCTCCTGATGCAGTTTGATTTGACCCAATGATGTTGAAGGAGCAGTGATTTCTCTCCAAGT
>NW_025159091.1:0-182 GCF_004010195.1 Chiloscyllium plagiosum
GAGACCAAAACTGCACACAGTACTCCAAGTAATACCTCACCAGCACCTTGTACAGCTGTAACATTTCCTCCCTGATTTTAATCTCAATCCCTTTAGCAATGAAGGACAAAATTCCATTTGCCTTCCTAATTCCCTGTTTTACCTGCAGACTAACCTTCTGTGATTCATGTACAAGGACACCC
>NW_025159091.1:235-1508 GCF_004010195.1 Chiloscyllium plagiosum
AACTCTTCCCAACATGGGATGACTTCACATTTATTAACATTGTATTCCACCTGCCAGACATTTGCCCACTCATTTGAGTATCTCTGCAAAGTTTCACAGTCCTCTGCACATTTTGCTCTGCCACTCATCTTCGTGTCATCCGAGAACTTGGACACACGACACGTGGCCCCCAACTCCAAGTGAAGAAGCAGGCAGCTGCAGATCATACCAAGTGTCTGCAGGAAATTGACTAATTAAAACCACAGCTTTCCATTCGAAATGGGATAATGTGCCCATACGGAGAGGTTAGAGAAGAAAAAGGACAAAGGATAGACTGGGATGAGCTCAGGGAAGACGGTCAACAGTGTACCAGGAGCACAGAGATTTGGGGTCTATCCCCACCCTTCCCAGAGGAGTCTCCTCCTTCAATGCCCCTGGGAACACTCCCGGTCACACTGAACCCAATAACAACTGAAAGGTAAGTCGGGGACCCGAAGGACCTGCCCCCAATCACATACATCACCCCATTTACCGCTGCACAGTCTGCAGAGATCAGGGCAGCATGGTGGCTCAGTGGATAGCACTGCTGCCTCACAGCACCAGGGACCTGGGTTCGATTCTAGCCTCAGGCAACTGCCTGTGTGGAGTTGGCACATTCTCCCCGCGTCTGACTGGGTTTGCTCCGGCTTCCTCCTGCAATCCAAAGATGTGCAGGTTCGGTGAATTAGCCATGCTACATTGCCCATAGTGGTCAGGGATGTGTAGGTTGGGTGTATATTGGGATGGGGTAAATATTGGGAAGGGGAATGGGTTTGATTGGGTTACTCTTTGGAGTGTCAGTGTGGACTTGTTCAGCTGAAGGGTCTGTTTCCACACTGTACAAAGAACAATGAAAATTTACAGCCCAGGAACAGGCCCTTCAGCCCTCTAAGCCTGCAGAGATCCTACTTTATGGGTGGCATGGTGGCTCAGTGTTTAGCACTGCTGCCTCACAGCACCAGGGTCCCAGGTTCGATTCTAGCCTTGGGTGACTGTCTGTGTGGAGTTTGCACATTCTCCCCGTGTCTGCGTGGGTTTCCTCCGGGTACTCTGATTTCCTCCCACAGTCCAAAGATGTGGAGGCCAGGTGAACTGACTATGCTCAATTGTCTATCGTGTTAGATGCATTAGTCAGAGGGAAATGGGTCGGGTTGGGTTACTCTTCGCAGGGTCGGTGTGGACTGGTTGGCCCGAAGAGCTTGTTTCCACACTGTAGGGAATTTAAACTAATTCTAAAGATAGCAAAAAATATTCC
>NW_025159092.1:0-1508 GCF_004010195.1 Chiloscyllium plagiosum
GAGTGATTGGGGGAATCAGTGTGAGTGATCGGGTGTCAGTGTGAGTGATTGGGGATCAGTGTGAGTGATTGGGGATCAGTGTGAGTGATTGGGGGAATCAGTGTGAGTGATTAGGGGAATCAGTGTGAGTGATTGGGGAATCAGTGTGAGTGATTGGGGATCAGTGTGAGTGATCGGAGGATCAGTGTGAGTGATTGGGGATCAGTGTGAGCGATTAGGGGAATCTGTGTGAGTGATTGGGGATCAGTGTTAGTGATTTGTGGTCAGTGTGAGTGATTGGGGGAATCAGTGTGAGTGATTGGGGATCAGTTTTTGTGATTTGGGATCAGTGTGAGTGATTAGAGGAATCAGTGTGAGTGATCGGAGGATCAGTGTGACTGATCGGGGGATCAGTGTGAGTGATCGGGGGATCAGTGTGAGTGATTGGGGATCAGTGTGAGTGATTGGGGATCAGTGTGAGTGATCGGGATCAGTGTGATTAGGGATCAGTGTGAGTGATTGGGGATGAGTGTGAGTGATTGGGGATCAGTATGCGTGATCGGGGATCAGTGTGAGTGATTGGGGATCAGTGTGAGTGATTAGGGGAATCAGTGTGAGTGATCGGGGATCTGTGTGAGTGATTAGGGGAATCAGTGTGAGTGATCGGGGATCAGTGTGAGTGATTGGGGATCAGTGTGAGTGATCGGGGGATCAGTGTGAGTGATCGGGGGATCAGTGTGAGTGATTAGGGGAATCAGTGTGAGTGATTGGAGGATCAGTGTGAGTGATTGGGGGAAATCAGTGTGAGTGATTAGGGGAATCATTGTGATTGATCGGAGGATCAGTGTGAGTGATTGGGGATCAGTGTGAGTGATTGGGGATCAGTATGAGTGATCGGGGGAATCAGTGTGAATGATTGGGGATCAGTGTGAGTGGTCGGGGATCAGTGTGAGTGGTTGGGGGAATCAGTGTGAGCGATTGGGGATCAGTGTGAGTGATTGGAGAGATCAGTGTGAGTGACCGAGGGATCAATGTGAGTGACTGAGGGATCAGTGTAAGTGACCGAGGGATCAGTGTGAGTGACTGAGGGATCAGTGTGAGTGACCGAGGGAACAGTGTGAGTGACTGAGGGATCAGTGTAAGTGACCGAGGGATCAGTGTGAGTGACTGAGGGATCAGTGTGAGTGATCAGGGATCAGTGTAAGTGATTGGGGATCAGTATAAGTGACCGAGGGATCAGTGTGAGTGACTGAGGGATCAGTGTAAGTGACCGAGGGATCAGTGTGAGTGATTGGGGTATCAGTGTGAGTGATCGAGGAATCAGTGTGAGTGATCGGGAGGTCATTGTGAGTGATTGGGGATCGGTGTGAGTGTTTGGGGATCAGTGTGAGTGACTGAGGGATCAGTGTAAGTGACCGAGGGATCAGTGTGAGTGATCGGGGATCAGTGTAAGTGATTGGGGTATCAGTGTGAGTGACCGAGGAATCAGTGTGAGTGATCGGGGGGTCATTGTGAGTGATTGGGGATCA
>NW_025159093.1:0-1508 GCF_004010195.1 Chiloscyllium plagiosum
TTGCCACCAGGCTAACTGTAAGATGAAAAAAAAGGAAGAAAATAGATTAAAAAAAGATTAATTAAGTTTTCTCGATACATGTTGAATTTTAGAACTCATGTTTCTTTTTTTTCAGTACAATGACATGAGAACCACTACAGTAGCTTCTGTCAAGTGAAATAACTTGCACTTTCAAAAGACAAACAGAATCACATGGGCAGAAAATTAATCTCAGAAACTCGACCAGGTACTCAATATGTCTTTTGGGGGGCGGGGGAGGGGTGGGTCGGGAGAAGTTATTTATTTTGCTTTACAGTTTATTCTATCTAGCTGTAATTTCCCATAACAAAACACTCACAAAAAACACAGAATCAGTAAAACAACGAATCGGAGACTCTTGATGGGCAACTGTTTCACACAGAAGGTGGTTTAGTTTTGTAACGAACTGCCGCAGGAATTGATAAATACCGGTACAGATGTAATATTTAAAAGGCACTTGGGCAGGTACATGAACAGGAAAAGTATAGAGGGCTTTGGATGGCACAGTGGTTTGCACTGCTGTCTCACAGTACAAGGGAGTCAGGTTAGATTCCAGCCTCACTGCAACTGTCGATGTGGAGATAACACGATTTCCCCGTGTTTTACGTCAGTTTCTGCCGGATGCACCAACTTCCAACAAAAATCCAAAAATGCACATGTCAGGTGGTATGAGTATGCTAAATTGTCCCTGGTGTTCAGGGATGTGTTGGTTAGGCGCGTTAGGCATTGGAAATGCAGGGGATAACGTAGGGAGATCGGATGCAGACTTGTTGGACTGAGCTGCCTGTTTCCACTGATGTAGATTCTATGAAGTGCAGGACTTAGTCGGCATGGACAAGTTGGACTGAAGTGTGTGTTTCCGTTGTACCACTCTATGATGCTCATCGTGCATTCAGGGGTGGTAATGGCATTGTAGGTCAATGGGTGTTTGGTAGATTCTTACTGCTTGAGATTATTATTGTCTGGTGTTTGCGGAGTGCGAATATTCTTTCACAATTACCATGCCAAGCTGTATGGCTATCATGAAGTTTTGGGACACAAATTATACAAGGAGTTGCAAACTGTGCTGAACGTGGTGTAATTGTATGGGAACATCTTCGCTTTGGACATGACAAGTGGAGGGAAGGGCATTGGTGAGACAACTGCAGAGTTTGGGGCCAAGGACACGACCTTGCAGAATTCGTGCATCAATGTATGACAGCTGAGATGATTGCCATTTTACTGCCAGAACCATCTTACCTGTAGGCAGTGCAATAATAAAAAGAGTGGTAATTGCATTGACTCCAGTTTCTTCAAGGCATTCTGTTGTCAGTGTATTTTATGAGTTATACGTTAAGAACCCGGAGATTTTATTTTAGTTCATTAAAAAAAAAACTATAAAAATAGTAACATCTGATTATGGAATAAATATTTTGTAATTGCAAGTCAAACCATCCGGAGTTTGTCGCACTTTAGAATTTAACACATGGTCATGTTGAATGGTCAGAAGC
>NW_025159094.1:0-1508 GCF_004010195.1 Chiloscyllium plagiosum
GGTTGTGGGATTTGAAGATGATTCCCAAACCTGGCAAGGAACTTTACAAGAAAAGAAATAAGGACATACTTTTAGAAATGGCAAATAAATTATGTTTGGGTGTAACCAAGGACAAAAGTAAAGTTGAAATTGCAAAGGGGTTACTCAAGCACTTAGGTGTGTCAGAGAAACAGACAAGTGCATTAGATGTAGAAAAACTTAAGTTACAACAGAGCCAAATGTTGTTCTAAGATAAACAATGTGTGTGTGAGAGAGATAGAGAGAGAAAGAGGTAAAAGAAGAGAGAAGGTCCTTTCCTGAGCAAAGAAAGAGAGAAGAAAGGGATAGAGAAAGAGAGAGAGGAAAGGGAGAGAGAAAGAGAGAGAGGCGAAAATAAAGGGAGAGAAAGTTGTTAACTGAGCAAAAAGATAGAGAATTTGAACTTGAGAAGTTGCGACAGTAAAGAGGATGGAAATATTAAAGATAAGACAGTGATATCCAACAAATATATCAAAACTCTGCCACAATTTGATGAGAAAAATGGTAGCGTCTTCTTTCTTTCATTTGAAGGTTTGGTCAGGCAGATGGAGTGGTCCGAGAATTTATGGATGATCTTAGTTCAAACGAAAGTGGAAGGCAGAGCAAGGGAGGTGTTTGCCACATTGTCACATGAGGTGTGAAGAGATTATGAAGAGGTTAAACGGGCTATTTTAAGTGTTTATGAATTGGTATCAGAAACACACAGACAGCGGTTCTAAAAACATCAAGAAGGAGCCAGGTCAGACTTATGTGGAGTTCAGAAGAATTTGCATTGCTGTTTTGATCGATGGCTGTGTCCTTTGAAAGCAGATAAGACTTTAGAAAATCAAAAAGAGAATATTCGTCTGGGGAATTTAAAAACTCACTTTCAGAGAGGGAAATAATTCATGTGGTGGAACAGAAAGTTGGGAATTGAGAAGGGCAGCAGAATTAGCAGGTGAGTAATGTTGGTGCATAAGACAAGAATTTCGTCCTATAAGGAATGGAATTGAGAGAAGCGGAGGTCCGATACTTTGAAACAAAGAGTCGAGCGTATTGGTTTCATTTTACCACAGAATGAAGAAGCCCAATATGGTGAACAGGCGGTGAAAGGCCTCAGATGTTTTCAAGTAATGGCGGAGGGAATAAAATTACAGTACTGGTAGTTACAGAAGGTCACTGGGGAAAGGTGTTTTCACTGCCAGAAGGTAGAACACATAAAGAAAAAGTGCTGGTCGTTAAAGAAAGTTGCCTTTGGAAAAGATGTGCTAAAGGAAGCTAAGCCAGTGACATTAGAGAAGTTAGAAAAAGAGAGTTCACAAAGAGTCAAGGAACTGCAGGAGAGCGCAGTGGTTGATTTGGAGGTAGTACCTGATCTCTGCAAAGAATTTGCCTCTGTTGGTAAAGTTTATTCAGAAAGAACAGAGGGAGAATTACAAGAAGTTATAATTTTGAGGGGTGCGAGATCTAAGCGTTTTCTAATAGTAACGGATGAGCGAATATGAACTCTT
>NW_025159095.1:0-1508 GCF_004010195.1 Chiloscyllium plagiosum
TGTTTGCTTAAAACCCAGCATTCTGACCAGTTACTTCACTCTGGGAATATCTATGATAGACTAAACATCAAAAAATACCAGAATTACTGGTGGGCTACCTGCTTAAAGATATTTTTGGGGGCCTGGCCTGGTACATCACAGATTGGGGACATTTGTGGGATTTAGTCGGCGTGTGGCAGGTGTTAGTGTCTCTTACTTCGGGTGTTGATTTGGTCGAGTAAACAGAGCTTCGGATAGCAATGCCTCTTGCAGTCACCAAGTATGTTTTGGAGGTGGAAGAGTTAACTTTGGGATTTCTTTTTACAAAATGCACATGAAGTCCAAGCTGTGGGAATTAGTGGACGAGCTGGAGTTGAAGCTATCTCCTAATGTGAGGAAAGGTGAGGTGCTTGCAGCAGTAGCTCACCATTCCAATTTGCTAGAAACTCCATCAGGATCTATAGAGATGACTAAACTTCAATCGCAAATGAAGCAGTTTGTGTAATGACTAATATCGGAAGAGAAAGAAAGAGAATGAATAGGCTTAGCAGAGGAAAGAGAAAAGAAACAAATAGCTTTAGCAGGAGAAAAAGAAAAAGAGGGAGCATTTGAGCTTCAGAGAAGGACACTTAGAATGGAAGTCAGCCTCAAAGGATGGCGATGACAGCTGAAGGTAAGCTTAGTGAGGAACAGCGTGAGAATGAGCAAACCCATGGTGGTCGAAAGCCTGGTCAGAAACGTTTTAGGCATATTCACGGAAAGGCACCAGTGGAGACAGAGCAGGATATACAAAAAACAAAACATGCACGGTATATTCATGGAAAACATTTTCATTTCATTTGAAAAAGTAGCTAAACAAATGCAGTGGCCCGTGAGCATATGGGTTGTGTTGATCCAAACAGAATTTATGGGTAGAGCTTGTGAGGTATTCGCAACACTATTAGTCGAGAGATATGGGGAGTATGAGGAGGGGGAAAAGTGTATATGAGCTTGTGCCAGAAGCCTACAGACAAATCTAAGGCCGAATCTGTTCAACCCCGTATTGAGTTTGAAAGGATCAAAAAAGTAATTTTGATAGATGGATTAGAGCTTTAAAAAGAGAGCAAAGTTATTATGCACTTCGAGAGACAATGAATGTGGAGGAGTTCTAAACTTCGCTGCCTGACATAGTGCAAACTCATTCGGAAGAGCAGAGAGTTAAAACGGCAATACATGTACATGAAGTTGCTTATGAATGTAGCAATGTCTAGTGATTAATGATTGCAAAACTTGATTTGGCTTCTAGAATCAATTTCAGTCCATGTGGAATAGAAATTGGGGCAAAGAGAAATCTTCACTTGTAAACGGAAAGGTAGATCTCGTTGAAGATCATAATGATAACTTATCACAGGGTAAAAAGGAAATACTTGAAGGAGACAAAGAAGTTAAAAAGCTCTGGTGTTTTCACTGCAACAATTTAGGTCAAATGTAATCAATGTGTTGGTCGGTTCAGGAAGAAAAAAACACAGATGCAGGAAAAGAGGGCAGGC
>NW_025159096.1:0-1508 GCF_004010195.1 Chiloscyllium plagiosum
AAAGATTCGTGCACCTTGTGTCTCTCACTGTGTCTCACATCTGCACACACACACCATGGTTGCTGGGGAAAAAATAAGCACTACTGCAGTTAGCCGGTAGTGTGTGTGGGGGAGAAAAAAAATTTAAAAAGTTAAAACAAAGAAAAGAATTGCAGTGTCAGACATCCTGTTCACTCTGAGAGCTGGCTCTGAGGGAGCTGGATCAGTGTCAAGAACTCTCCATGTATAAATAAAGAAAATAATTCTGTAAAATAGTTAGAATTAGATTGCCAGTAACAAATGGGAGGTGTTGGCATTGTGGCACAGTCACTGAAAAAGTCATCCATAGGCTCATTGTTCTGGGGATGTGGGTTCAAACATCACCACGGTAGTTGGTGGAATGTAAATTCAATAATCATCACCTGGAATTATAGCAGCGACCATGACACTGTCACCGATTGTCATTAAAAATCTATCTGGTTTATTAATGTCCTTTTACCTGATCCAGTCTATATGTGTTTCCAAAACCAGAGGAATGCAATTGTTTCTTAACTGATCTCTGAAATAGTCTAGCGTGTTTATTCAAGAGCAGTTAGCAATGGGCAACAGCATTGCCCACCTTCCATTAAAAAAGAATAAAGTGCAGGTAGACATGGCAGTACAAGATCAGTGCTGAAAATGTGTTGCTGGAAAGGGGCAGCAGGTCAGGCAGCATCCAAGGAGCAGAAGAATCGACGTTTCGGGCATGAGCCCTTCTTCAGGACAAGATCAGTGTCAGGACTGTAATTTGTGGGAGCTTCTGGACAGTGAGACTCTCCCTGAACTGTGTATTCACGCAGAGTCCCAGAGTTGGATTGTGAGTTTGAGTCATCAGGAAACAGGGCATTTATGGATCGCTTTATCCAGGATTCAAAGGAAATCAGAGATGAATGATGGGGAGAGTGCAGCTGGCAGTCAACAGGATAAGGAGAACAGAGGGGAGATAGACAGAAGGCATCCTGTAAACGTAGGTCCTATTCAATAAATAATGCACTTAATACCTATGAAAATAAGGTGAAAGATTATGGAAGATCAGCTACAAAGGGAGGAGATATCTCCAAAGTGGCGGAGGTTCAAAATGTAAATGTAACAGGAATGTTGCAGGGAATCAATAACAACAGACATAACACCCTTTGCAGTCAGGACTAAAAGTCCCAGCTGGGTAAAAATATTCAAGATGCTGGAAAGGGACAGGGATTTATGGCCAGGATAAGTGACAGGAGTGGGGAGAATGGTTACATTCTATTGAGAAACCTCCAGGAACTAAATTAAAAAGTAAGGAATCAAGATGGTAGTCTCAGGTTAATTTCTGAGAAGCATGCCAATTGGCATAGCACCAATCAGATCAGGATAAGGCATTGGTGTAGAAAAATGGGATTCCATTTAACAGGGCATGGCCACCAATACTGGGACAGGAAGGGACAAGCTGCCCAGGCTGGGGTCAAGGTCCTAGTATAAACTATAGGGTGTAGAAAGGCTTTTAGTGCATA
>NW_025159097.1:0-1508 GCF_004010195.1 Chiloscyllium plagiosum
TAGAGGAGACCACATCAGGTGGAACAGACACAGCGGATGACATTTGTGGAAGTATAGATAAATTTCTCTGGAATGTGGCAGGATCAATTGGGGCCTTTTCGGAGGTGAGGGGGGACGTGTGGGCTGGTGGAGGGGTTAAGGACCTGACGAGGGAGTCGCGGAGGGAATGGCGTCTCTGGAATGCAGATAGGTGTAGGGAGGGAAATATACCCCGAGTGATGGGGTCTGTTTATAGGTGGTGGCAGCAGCAGAGGATGATATGATGTATGCGAGGTTGGTGCGGGGGAAGATGAGGACCAGGAGGGCTCCATGTTGCGATTGGAGGGATGGGGTTCAAGGGCATCGTCGACCACATGGGAGGGGAAATTGCAGTCTTTGAAAAAGGAGGTTATCTGGGATGTTTTATGGTGGAACTGGTCCTCCTGGGAGCAGGTGCAGTGTAGGCAGAGGAAATGACAATAAGGGATGGCATTTTTACAGGAGGTCGGGTGGGAGAAGCGTAGCCCAGGTAGCTGTGGGAGTCAGTGGGCTTGTAGGAAATGTTTAGTCGGTCACTGGAGATAGAGGTGGAGAGGTCTAGGAAAGGGAGGGAGGTGTCCGAGATGGTCCCTGTGAAATTTAGGACAGTGTGGAAGGGTTTAGTAAAGTTGATGAACTGTTCAACCTCCGAGTGGTAGCATGAGGTGGCGTTGATACAGTCGTCAATGTAGCGGTGGTAAAGGTGGGCAATGATACCGGTGTAGCTGTGGAAGATTGACTGTTCCACATATCTGACGAAGAAGCAGGCATAGCTGGGGTCCATACAGGTGTCCATGGCTACCCCTTTGGTTTGGAGGAAGTGGGAGGATTGAAAGGAAATGTAGTTGAGGTTGAGCATGTACTGCTTGGGTTGGCGTGACAGGAAAAAACGGAGGGCTTAGAGGCCTACATCATGGCGTTTGGTTGTGTACAGGGCCTGGACATTCTGTTCTCTCTGGGGCTTATCAATAGCTTGCAGTTATTATGGAAGTGCAAGTGCAATGGCTGGGAACTCGGAGAAACCAATGTTTAAGTCTTCTGCTTGAAGCAAATTCTGAACAGAACATTTAAACACCACAAAGCTCACTGTTGGAAATGCCAGGGCAGCAACTTTTAATAATATTTGAAACTTTGTTAAAAATAGGAATTTTTAGTCATAGTTTCTGAAATAATCAAGAAAATAATTAACCGTTAGAACAAGCTCTTTCAAAGAGAGAGTATTTGCAAAGTTTGAAACCATACGGTGCTGTGGTTTATTTGAATTCAATGTCGGTCAGAGTTAGAGAGAGCCAATGTGACCTCTCCATATATTGATTCTGTTAATCTGACACACCAACATACCTGTCTGTACAAAACTGTATTATTTGTTGAGTTGATCAAAATTTAGGAAACAGATCAATCAGAATGTATTCGGCTGGGATGGTGAGGGATACAGAAGACAGAATCTAAACCTGGGGACATTAAATCTGAAGAGAGAGTAACAAGTAGTA
>NW_025159098.1:0-1508 GCF_004010195.1 Chiloscyllium plagiosum
GTATTGTCGACGGTATAAACGGCTATGTCAGGCAGCAGCGCGACATAGATAGGATGCAGATCTGGGCATGGCAGATGGAGTTCAACCTGGATAAACGCAAAGTGATGCATTTTGGAAGGAGGAACACGAATGCTGAATATAAGATTAAAGACAGGATCCTTGGTAGTGTGGATGAGCAGAGGGATCTGGGTATGCAAGTACATAGATCCCTCAAAGTTGCCACCCAAGTGGATAGGGTTATTAAGAAAGCATATGGAGTATTCGCTTTCAATAAGGGGGATTGAGGTTAAGAGCTGCCAGGTTTTGCTGCAGCTCTACAAGTCCCTGGTGAAACCACTCTTTGAATATTGTGTCTACTTCTGGTCGCCCTACTATAGGAAAATGCCCAGGCTTCGGAGAAAGCGCAAAGAAGGTTTACCAGGATGCTGCCTGGACTGGAGGGCTTGCCTTATGAAGAAAGTTGGAATAAGCTCGGACTTTTCTCTCTGGAGAGAAGGAGGAAGAGAGGAGACCTGATCGAGGTATAGAAAATAATGTGTGGAAAAAATACAATCAATAGGAAGAGACTTTTCCCACGGCCAGGATTGACTGTTATGAGAAGTCATAGTTTGAAGATATTAGGAGGAAGGTATAAAGGAGATGTCAGAGGTAGGTTCTTTACGCAGAGGGTTGTGAATGCATGGAATCGGTTGCCAGCTGTGGTCGTGAAAGCAGAGTCATTGGGGACATTGGTGCGACTCCTGGATAGCAGTGAGTTGAGGGGTGCGTAGGTTATGTTACTATATTTGACAACAGAATTAAATCTCGTGGGCCAAACGGCCTGTTCTGTGTTGTACTTTTCTATGTTCTATGTTCTATGAGTGTGTACACTTGGTATATCTAAACGTAAGGTGTCAACCTGGTGAAGCTACGACTCAGAAATAGTTGAATGCCAGAAACCATAAGAAGCAACGGATAGACAAGGCTAATTGACTTTATCACTCACGGATCAGACATAATATCTGCAGTCCAGCCAGCTCCCATCATTAATGATGCGGGACAATATAATAAATCATTTCTTTCACATGAACGACGAGGCTGAGGGATACGAAATAGATCCTTTCGAAATTATGACAGGCATGGAAGTAATGGATAATGGAAGCCTTTTACACAGCCCACAGGAGACATACGTTTAAAGTGTTATCGAGCAGACCAGACCCAGATGTATGGTATGCAGATTGATTTTGCTTGTTTTATGATAGTCATACATTCTGAGAAAAAGTGAAGAATATTGTGTTGCATTCTCTCCAGTACAAATCATACCTAACAGAAGGTCATCAGTTTAATATAGTTTCACAGCTTTTGAACAGGTGCAGTGAAACTATATATGACAACTATATATGACAGGTCCATTAACAAGTTTGATAACAACACGGAAGAAATTGTTCCTGAATCCATTGGTGCGTATTTTCAAACATTTGTATCTTCTGTCCGAAGGAAGAGGTTGGGAAAGAGCATTGCGGTGGTGG
>NW_025159099.1:0-1508 GCF_004010195.1 Chiloscyllium plagiosum
CCCAATGGTTTTTCAGAATGAACAGGTATAGGTTATTCACCCACAATCAGATCAATCAAGAGTATTCTGAATAGTTGAGTAGCTCTTGGAGATGACGAACGAACAACTGATGCGCCCAATCTATGTGTCTTTTCCCTCATGCAACTGCTTATACTGTTGCAGAGGTAGAGGAAGATAATATTCAGCCACTCAGGATCTATAAAATAAGACTGGAGGAGATCACTAACCCCTCTAAGGAGTTGCTCAGGAGTGGAATAAAGTCATTAGGTCCTTGTATAATTACTTAGCACAGGAAAACACCATTCAACCTTTCTAGCCTGCAACCTAGGTTGAGGGACTGTTGATAAATTAGCAGGAAATACATAGTAGAAACTACCATGTATTTTTAGGTTTTAAAGTACAAACGAGTGAAATGCCTTTGGAATCAGTGAGAGATCATCAATGATTAAATCTATGTTAATGCATTGGAAGTGGGGACAAATCGACTGGAGTTCATTTTGCTCATTGACTGAGATCGTCATTCAATAATTTCTCAGCGGAGTTTGGGAGTCTGCGACAGGCCACTGGAAGTGGAGATTAGTGATCAAACATTCATGAAAAATAATATTGTGTGGGTTCAGGTATATTGGTGCTGTTACGGGATGATAAAGCAAGAATAACATGGAGAGATGTTGCAGAACTCGATACAACAGGAATTTGAATGTATTGATACTCGGTTCACATAATGTTGGTTTGCACCTGCAGCAAGTAATTAGGATGCTATATGGAATTATGTCCTTCTTTGCGAACGTTATCGCGTGTAGTCATTACAACATTTTGCTACATCTAGACAAGGTTTTACTGAGACCACTTCTGACGCATATCGTGCAGACTTTGATGGCATTATGCAGGAAATTTCAAATGTTGACTGGAAGAGATTATTTGCTGGTGAAAGGAGCTATGCCAAATGGGAGACAGAACTGGCGTGTTCCTGTTAAAATGAATGCCAATGCAACTATTGCAAAGTGAAATAAAACAAGCATGTTCATGTATAGACAGTCAAACCGTTGAGGAATACAGTTAAGAAGTAAATAGGGGCACATGAGATATCTTTGGCAGACAACTTAAAAGAGAATCCAGATAGATTTTCCAATAATTTATGGGCAAAAGTTAAACTGGGGAGAAAATGGGGGCCCTTTATTCCATCTATGTGTGGAACCAGAGGACATGGTAAGAATTTAAACGAATATTTTTCGTCAGTATTTAGTGCGGAGAAAGACATGGAAGGGCGGGAACTTCAGCAAAATAAACCGTGTTATTTTGAAAAGTGTTTACGTTACTGAAGAGAGGTAATAGAGATCCTAAAATGCATAAAGATAGATTTTTTCCTGAACCCAATCAAGGGTGTCTCAGGACTTGGTTGGATGCTGGAGAAGAAATTGTGTGGCCACGAGCAGAGATATTTGTATCTTCGACCGCTAGAAGACTGGAGAGGCTGGAGAAGTTTTGGATGTTGATTTGCTCGCTGC
>NW_025159100.1:0-1508 GCF_004010195.1 Chiloscyllium plagiosum
CTCTGAAGGGGAATGGACCCATCTATACTGTCAAGATGTTGTATTGTGTGAAGGAACAGGACATTCACCGATAACTGGTTTCCAATTGGCATCCTTGTAACGAGATTACTCCATTTCCAGATACATTGTAGTTTCCCCATTTGTTAACCAGCCACTTTTTTTTTATCCTATTACACTTCCCTTTATTAACCATCCAGTCTCTTAGTATTTAGCTGTGGCTTCAGCAGGACCCACCTACTGAGTGGGTGCCCTGTTATACAATAGCAAGTGAACCTTCTTTAACCCCCAGTTTATGGGGTTACCGTTGTCCATGTGACTGTCCTGTCTCTGGGGGAGCTGTCTGCATCCCCATGGTGAGTACGAATTGCTGGACCCTCGCTGGGCTGAGGTAGTTATCCAGGCCCTCACTGGGGTCATTTACCTGCTCTGGAGTCATTGAGCCAAGGCAAGGGTCCGCACCGTCCAGTTCTGTGTCTGCTCTTTACTGCACTCACCATACATGATGGATCGTGTCCATTGAGATTTTAACGTCACTCGTCGACGAGTGAAAAACCCCTATCCAGCGAAACCACAGCCAGAAGATCTAAAAGGGGACGGTAAAAGAAAATAAAAGAATTAAAATGACATTGTGAAGCAGAGTTTCAGCGAGGCGAGGGATGAGCTAAGGTTATCAACCGTTAGACTGAGTTACCACTCCTCCCTTGTTGCGTTAAGCGTGGATTTTATTTATTTCCACCTGGTTTACCCACCAATTAACCTAAGTGATCTAAAATACAACAATTTTATTAATAAAATTTTAAAATTTAACACTAATTTAAAACCAACCTATTTAAAACTATTTAAAATACTACTAAAGCTATTAAAACAAATAAATAAAATTTAAAACAACGCTACTTAAAAACAAAATAAGTCGATCGGAGCTATTAAGAGTCCATAAAAATCCGGAAAAGCTCGAGGGTCACAGATAAAGTTAGGCTTGTGATGTTCTGTGCAAATGATTTAAATTTTGCAATCCCGATGTCTTTCATCAATTCCGAATTCTTCTCATACCATTTCCCACGGGCTCCCATCACAAACCCGTAAAAAGATATTTTTCCTCCACCAGTGAGGTCCATTATCTCTTTATCCAAGTGTCGATATTTCTTTATCTTTTCCTCCCACGCTGATTCGAGAGAATTTATTTGAAGGTCTGATCTCAGTCACATCTACCACCACGATCTGCTGTTCCTTCTTCTAGATTAGGCCTGGTATGCAAAGTTTCCCAGATGCATCTTTGATTCGTGGCTCTACAAATATAGTCCACCCGTTTTTCTTAACAAATTTAACTAATTCCTCTACTATCCTATTGTGCCTCTTGATTCTCATGTTCTTCACATACGGGCACCAACCAGAAATATGTGCGACTGTTTCCGAGATATCATTACATCTCCTGCAATTTTTAACGTTGAACAACCTGCCATATGACAAAGACGCCCGCGTTGGAAATAGATTCGCTCGTAACAAGATCG
>NW_025159101.1:0-1508 GCF_004010195.1 Chiloscyllium plagiosum
ACCACATCCTCTGGCAGCTCCTTCCATACACGTTGCCCCTTAGATTGCTTTTATATCTTTCCCCTCTCACCCTAAACCTATGCCCTCTAGTTCTGCACTCCCTGACCCCAGGGGAAAGACTTTGTCTATTTATCCTATCCTATCCATGTCCCTCATAATTTTTAAAATGATGAAGGGTAATATCAGGGTAGATAGAGTTAAGTTTTTTTGCAAGGGTGAAGGATTCAATAACGAGAGATCATGCTTTCAAGGTAAGAGGTGAAAGGTTTAAGGGGGATAAATGCAGCAAGTACTTTATACAGAGGATGGTGGGTGTCTGGAACGCGTTGCCAGCAGAGGCGGTAGAGGCAGGCACAGTAGACTCATTTAAGATGCATCTGGACAGATGCACAATTAGGTGGGGATCAGAGGAATACATATGCTTAGGAACCAGGCAACAGGTTTAGACAATAGATTTGGATCGGCTCAGGCTTGGAGGGCCTGTTCCTGGGCTGCAAATTTTCCTTTTTCTATTTGTTATTTTGAATCCTTCTGGATGGAGGTTCTTTGTAAAAGTGTCAAATTCTGGTTCAACCACATCTGGAGTGCTCAGTTCAGGCAGAGATGGTGCAGCCCAGAATTTCAGAATGAACTCAGAGATAAAGAGCTGGTTAAATGACATCAACAGTTTGCCCACAATCCTCAGGGTACAATGTTAAGGAAAGAGTGCAATTGAAATTTTAATGAGGATGAATGGATTGACAGAAGATACAGGGGAACTGTTTCTTCACAATTGGTCAAATAGAACTGAGGATGTGGAATGGGATTATAGTCTTCAAATTAGAACTGAACTGTCTGGGATAACATTAGGAATGGATGCTTCACAGGAAGGATAGTGGATGCACGCGCACACAGGCACAAACACAAAAATACAGCTCACAGCACAGACACGGTCCTTGACAGAAGGTAGGTACAGCTCAAGTGGCAAGGAAATGCTGACTGGGGATCTCCCTCCTGCTGTAGCCTTTACCCACCCCTGCAGATAGCACACAAATACCTTCTGCCTGGATGGATGGCCATTGAGGACTTGTTTTGCATTGCACTTTATCGGGATCCTCCCCTACGACCTTACCGTCCTGGGTGGTCCTGCCAGGAGGTGGAAACATCTTGAGGTATCGCTCTCAGAATCAACGGGACACTCGAGGCTCTCCACCACAGCGAGGTGACAATCCACAGAAAGGTCAGTCAGGAGATAGAGGCAGGGAAACGCTGTTCAGATGCAGATCATCCACAGCGTTTTCGGTCCATTGGGCCTGCAACAGCTCTGGTTGTTTCTTATGAACCTGTCCAGAGATGTTATCAGACACCTCTGGAGCAGGTAGGGTCTTGTACAGAGACCTCCTGGCCCAGACAAAAGGACACTACCCCTGTGCCACAAGACTCTTACTAAACAGGTTATTGAAACATAGAATGAGAGAAAATAAAAGGAATGGGAGTTGGCCATTCAGCCCTTCAGGCCTGCTCCACCA
>NW_025159102.1:0-1508 GCF_004010195.1 Chiloscyllium plagiosum
GGTTGTTATGGCTGCCACTTAGGATTGGGTTTCGGCCATTGGCAGTATTGTTGGCCAACTCTTCCAGGGAAGCCGCCAACTTTTGTATTTCTAGTCCTGCTCGAGCGGTCCCACACATGGGTATCAAAGTCCAGAGGAGGAGATCCCCTTCGGTTACTTCCCGGGTTACCCGCCTTCCTCTTAGTTTATTCCGACATATTTTTGGGGCTCTCTCTAACAGCCTCAAATGGGGAATTATGTAGGCAAGGTAGCAGCAGCCACTCCAGCCTTTCTGGCTTTAAGGCAGAGTTTGATCAACATCATAACATGCATGTATTGTTACACATTCGGTCACACAAATGTATTTTTCTCCGGGAATAAATGGATAGGCCTTCAGGCCGCATACCCAATATGTTTAATATTTGGGGAATGATCGTGGAGTGGCTTGAGTGGTGTAGACACAGGATTATCTTTCTAGTCGGAAGGGTGTGGTATCATTCTGATTACAGAAACAAGTGGTATTTACTGCTCCTTTCGGTTAAGGCCATCGATAGCACTCAGGGTTTTCGGGGCTGGTCGAGGGAACCATCCCGCAGAGTTATAATTACCCCTCTCAAATTCCTATTTTGTATCATTTGAGTCCGAGTCAAATTGTTGTATGTCGTACACTTCTTCTTTGGTAAGTGGTAATACTGTGAGAGGAATTCCGGATTCCCTATGGTGTGGGATCTCCGCACATACCCAGCAGTTGGTACGCCCTTTTAGTTTAGCATAATACTGACAAAATGATTTCTCCCACCCCCCCCTTGGCAGCTAGCGCCAATATTATCATAACAATATAAAGCTGACCACTCATCTCAGCTCACAACCCTATCTGTCTATTCCCTAACCCTTTGTATGCCAGGGAGGAGTGAGTCCACGCAACACTTACAATTGTTTTGAGATACAACTTTTTTTAACCAATACTAAATAGTCTCTTATCTCAGTCCATTCTTTTTACTCAGCTTGATTTTCAGAGGGTTGTTTATAAGATGAGCTTGCCACTCTGGAGAAGGGGAAGGAGCGTCCACCAGGCCCTTAACACACAGCTTGAATGGCTGTTTCAGTAGTCAGGAGGGTTAGGAATGGTCCCTCCCAGCTTGGGTGCAGTTTGGTATCTTTCCAGGTTTTGATCAGGACCCATTCACCCGGCTGTATTCGATGTACGGCGAACTCAAGTGGAGGTGTCTGGGTCAACAGACCCTTCTTCCTAAGGACAGACAAAAAAAAAACCCGAACGCCACAATATAATTCTTTAAAAACTTATCATTGAACTGTACAGTTGGTAATTCCCCTCTTGCTTCTAGAGTGTTCTCCTTCTGATGCCCAGGTACATGGACAATAGCTATTTCCCGGAGTAATTCCAAAGTTTTCAACATTTGTCCTATCAACTCTTTGCGTATTAATTCCTTTCCCCGGCTATTGATTAGACCACGTTCTTGCCATATTTTACTGACGGTATGGACCACCCGTAGGCATACTTAGAGTCA
>NW_025159103.1:0-1508 GCF_004010195.1 Chiloscyllium plagiosum
TATCCGGTTGGGTGGGAGACCGGGTAAATAACCACCCCGCACGGTGGCTATTGGCGGCCCCGTGCGTAAAGTGTGCAAGCCAAACCCGAACTGTTCAATCCGTCTCAATCCAGACCCAGACGGACGAGACCTTACGATTTGTTCCGGCCAGGTTGTCCTCGGGCAGGCACGGGGACACCGATAATAGTGCCCAGAACAGTACTACGGAAATTCGAATGGATAGGCTGAGAGAGAAGACCCCTCTACAGCGCAGTCCACTCAAGAGCTGGACAATTTTTAATTCGAGTTTTAAAGGGCCATTTAATTTTAAGTGTAGCAGAGTTCCGGAGAGTGAGGATGAGAGAGGGGATGAAAGGATTGTCCATCCAATAAGTGTAGAGAAACCTGAGGAACTAGAAATAATTGTTAACTACCCCATAGACGATTTTAAGTGTAAATATTGTAAGAATGTTTATAACACAACGGGGGGTTTTAGGAAACATCTTAAAATATGCAAAGGGATTAAGGCCATTAGGATAAGGTGCAGTAAGTGTAGCTGGGAAGGGAGCTACCAGGCAGTGGCTTGCCATTTTTCGAAATGTCCCAAGGGGGTTATTGATAATTTAAATGTTGAGATCGATGCTAGTGTGAATAGTGGTAATAGTAATGTGGAGATGGAATTGAAGAAGTATTTATGTGATCTATGTCCCTCAAGATTTAGTACAGCCAGAGGCCTTGGGCAGCATGAGCGGTATGCACACCCTAATTTGAGGAATGAGAAGAGGAAGATTAAGAGCAGTGAAGGTAGGAAGAAAGAGGGTAGTAATGAGAATAGTAGGAAGGGTGTGTGGTCAGCCGAGGAAGTGAATATGTTGCTAAATTTAGAGTTAGAATTTGCTGGCAAAAGGAATATTAATAAATTGATTGCGGAAAGGTTAGGATCAAAGACTGCAAAGCAAATTTCAGATAAAAGGCGGCTGTTAACCAAGAAAACTAAAATGAATGATAAAAAGACTGAAGTAGATGAAGAGATATTACTGAATAGTAATATGGATGAGGAAGAAGAGGAAAGTAACGAGATTGTGGATAGGTCACAGGAAGGAATAGATAGTACCCATAACGATGTTAACAAATTGGATTGCCCGGAGGGATCAGTGGATGAACTACTTAGTTTAATTGAAGTAAACCTGGGTAGGAATAAAAAGGGAAAAAATGAGTATGAAAGGATTATGAAGTTGATCCTAAATAAGATAGAGAAGAAGAATAAAGAAATCACTAGCAATAAGACTAAACAGAATAAACGGACAGATGTTAAATCAAAGGATAGTGAAGTAAGGAAGAACAAGAAGGTTAATGGTGCAATAAGGAGATATGGTAAGAAAAAAGGGAAGTTTAAAGAGATGCAGGTCCTTTTTAAAACAAAACGCCAATACTTAGCTAGAACCCTAATGGGGGCTCCGGGTAGAAGTAAGTGCCCCTAAGAAAAGAAAGACTTAAAGACTATTTTAAGGGTAAATTAACAAAGGTCA
>NW_025159104.1:0-1508 GCF_004010195.1 Chiloscyllium plagiosum
TCAGAGAGAGTCAGATAGTGTCACAGTGTGTCTAAGAAAGTGTCAGAGAGAGTCAGCGTGTGTCTCAGAGTCAGAAAGTGTCACAATATGTCGCAGTCTGTCACAGAGTGTCATAGTGTGTCTCAGAGAGTGTCAGAGAGCGTCACAGCGTGTCTCAGAGAGTATCAGGTAGGATCAGAGAGTGTCTCAGTGTGTTTCGGTGAGTGTCACAGAGTGTCTCAGAGAGTCAGAGAGAGTCAGAAAGTGTCACAGTCTCTCCCAGAGAGTGTGACAGTGTGTGACAGTCTGTCAGAGAAGGTTACAGTATATTTAAGAATGAGTCAGAGAGAGTCAGAAAGCGTCACAGTCTGTCTCAGAGAGTTTCTAAGTGTGTCAGTCTGAAAGAGAGTGTCACAGTGTGCCTCAGAGAGTGTCAGAGAGAGAGTCAGAAAGTGTCACAGTCTGTCTTTGAGAGCGTCCCAGTGTGTCACAGTCTGTCAGAGAGTGTCACAGTGTGCGTCAGAGAGTGTCAGAGAGTGTGGGAAAGTGTCACAAACTGTCTAAGAGAATGTTACAGTGGGTCTGCGAGAGTCATAAAGTGTCACAGTGTCTCTACGAAAGTGTCAGAGAGTGTCACAGTGTATCACATTCTGTCAGAGAGTGTCACAGTGTGTCTCAGAGAGAGTCCGATAGGATCAGAGAGTTTCACAGTGTGTGCCAGAGAGACAGGGAGAGTCAGAAAGTGTCACAGTCTGTCTCTGGCAGTGTCACAGTGTGTCTCAGAATGTCAGAGAGTGTAGCAGTGTGTCTCAGAGCGTGTCACAGTGTGTCTCAGAGAGGGTCAGATAGGATCGCAGAGTGTCACAGTGCGTCTCAAAGTGTCACAGCGTGTCACAGTCTGTTAGAGAGTGTGACAGTGTGTCTCAGAGAGTGTCAGATAAGGTCAGACAGTGTCACAGTGCGTCTCAGAGAGTGTCTCAGCGTGTCTAAGAGAGTGTCAGAGAGAGTCAGAGTGTCAGAGTCTGACAGAGAGTGTCATATTGTGTCTCAGAGATTGTCACAGTGTGTCACACTCGGTCAGAGAGTGTCACAGTGTGTTTCAGAGAGTGTCACAGTGAGTCACAGTCTGTCACAGTCTGTCAGAGAGTGTCTCAGTGTGTCATGGACTTTCAGAGAGTGTCACAGAGGGTCACAGTGAGTCTAAGAGAGTTTCACAGTGTGTCTCAGAGTGTTAGAGAGAGTCAGAAATTGTCACAGTGTTTCTCAGAGAGTGTCACAGTGTGACATAATCTGTTAGAGAATCTTACAGTGTGTTGCAGACGAATCTCAGAGAGAGTCAGAAAGTGTCACAGTGTGTCAAACTGTGTCTCAGAGTGTGTCAGCATTTGGCTGAGAGTGTCACAGTCTGTGAGAGAGTGACACAGTGTGTCTCAGAGATTTCAGAGTGAGTAAGAGAGTGTCACAGTATGTCATACTGTGCCTCAGAGAGTGTCAGTTAGAGTCAGACTGTATCAAATTGTGTCAGAGAG
>NW_025159105.1:0-1508 GCF_004010195.1 Chiloscyllium plagiosum
TTGGTGATAGTGACCACAATTCGGTATGTTTGTTCAGTGATGGATAGGATATATATATATTGCAGAGCATGAGGTACCGCTGGGAGAAAGGCCACGATGATGCGATCAGGCAAGAGTTAGGATGCACCAGATGGAAAAGTAAACGCAGGGGTTTTGTACACCTGAAATATGGAGCTTGTTCAGGGAAGCACTCATGCATGTCCTTGATAAGTGTGTGTGCGTCATGCAGGGAATATGAGGTTGAGACAGGGAGCCATTTTTACTCCAAAAGTTGAATTTCTTGTCAAGATGGAGAAGGCGGTGCATGTAAACATGTAATATGAAAGCTGAGTTAGTGCACTTGTAAGTTAAAAGCTAGCAAGGAAGGGCCAAAAGAGAGAGCTACTCAGAGCAAAGAGGGGACATTAAAAGTCTTTAGCTGGCAGGGTCATTTAAAACCCTGAAGCTATCTCTTGTCATTTCAAGAATAAAATAATATCTAGGATATGATTAGGGCCTGTCAAGAACAGTAGGAGGACGTCGTCAACGGAGTCCGAGGATAGGAGAGGCGCTGAATGTATATTTTTTATCATATCTCAAATGAAAAAGACAATGCTGTCGAAGAGAATTTTGAGATGCAATCTGTTAGAATAAACGAAATTGATATTCATAAAGACGAGTTGTTCGCAATTCTTGAAAGCCTGAAAATAGATTGTCCCCTGGGCTTGATGGGATGTATCATAGGATTCTCTGGGAATCGTGGGAGGAGATTGCAGAACTTTTGACTACAACTTTAGTTCGTCAGTGTCTATGTGATTAGTGCGAGAAGACTCGAGTTCAGCAAATATTGTCCCCTTCTTCACGAAGAGAGGTAGGGAGAACGCTGGAAATTATAGAACAGTGAGCCGCATTTCCTTGAAGTTGAAGTTTTGGGAAAGGTTATGAGAGATATGATTTATGATCACCTCAGCAGGAAGAAGTTGATTCGCTACAGTCAACACGATTTTGCGAATAGCAGGTTGTGCCTCACAAACTTTATTGAGCTCTTTGAAAAGGTCAACAAACAAGTGGATGAGAGTAAAGTGGTTAACATGGTGGATATGATTTTCACGAATGCACGGTCGGCTGTTGCATAAAATACAGAGACATGGGATTGAGGGTGATTTCGCGGTTTAGATCAGTAATTGGCTCGCTGAAAGAACACGGAGTGTGGTAGTTAATGGAAAATATTCATCCTGGAGTTCAGTTACTCATGCTGTACCACAAGGTTCCTTTTTGGGTCCACTGCTGTTTATCACCTTTATAAATGACCTGGGTTCGAGCATGGGATGATGGATGAGTAAATTCGCAGAACACACTAAGTCGATGGAGTTGTCAACAGTGCTGAAGTCTGCTGCAGGTTACAGACGGACATGAATAATCTGTAGATCGGGGCTCAGAGGTGGCATATGGAGGTTATTGTGGAAAAGTGTGAGGTGATTTACTTTGGAATGAACACAAGAATAAGAAGTTCTGGGCTAATTGTAATA
>NW_025159106.1:0-1508 GCF_004010195.1 Chiloscyllium plagiosum
GGAGAAACTCCACTCGTGCACAGTCTCAAGTTTTTCCCCATCGTAACGTGCTCATCAACGAGCAGCTGCATAATACTGGGGAGACTCCGTGCCTCAAAAATGTGCGTCAACTGTATGATGAAGAAGGCTCCTTTTGTTTTGCTTTAATGATTTGTTTTCCCAGTTCATCCGATACACAAAGTACAAATTAATATAAAATAACTACCTTTTCAAACAGGGGTGGTTCAAGCAGGATTTCGGAGCTGCGGATAGAGTATACAAAGCTGGAAGATCTATATGGGAATATGACTGAAGTTGGAGAGCTTCCAAACGCTCCTCGTTCCTCCTTTAACCAAAGTGTATTCCTGAAAACTGTTGACCATTCTTTGTTATTCTGCAAAAGAGGAATGTCTGATTGGAAACGTTAACGCATTTTGTCTTTTCGCTGTCCCTGGCACATCTGTTGTTTCACCAAATTTTCCCACGTTTCAGCTCTCCATTATCTGCTGTATTTCATATACATTTTCTTCGTGTTCCTTGGCTAATGCTTGTCTCATGTAGGTGCTAGACGTCTTATATCTGTTTTCGGGTGGTGATAAAAATCTCAAAATCAAAGTTGAGAATTCACCCCTTTCCCTTAACTTACA
The DNA here is from genome assembly GCF_004010195.1 of Chiloscyllium plagiosum. NCBI lineage: Eukaryota > Metazoa > Chordata > Chondrichthyes > Orectolobiformes > Hemiscylliidae > Chiloscyllium > Chiloscyllium plagiosum. Next base: position 627 of record NW_025159106.1, read on the forward strand.
AACTCACGCAAATAACATCCATTCTCTCATTAGCAAACACTGTTTTGGATCAGTTCAGGCACCTTCAAAGCATTTCAAGAACGTGGCCAAAACCTAACATTAGAACTTGCTTTAAGCAGGTTTTTTGCAGATATTCCAGGAAGAATGCAGCTGGTTAACCGATTTCGTTTTAAACAAAATATAATTTATTTGTATATTTAATGCATGAAACAAGAAAAAAGAGAACAGAACACAAAATAACTTAAACTATCAGAAAAGCCAAAAGATAATCATAACATTCTCCAGTTAGTTTAAATGCTTGCAAAAACACTTTATATACCCCTTGTCATAAAAGGTAAAATCAAACAAAAAGTCTCACAGGAAAGAGGTCATAGAGCGTTGGCGAGTATGGACCAGTAGCTTTCAAAACTGTCTCACTGCTTTCAGTGAGCAACCACACGATCAAACACTACATCAAACCAGAGAAAACCTGAGCTTAGAAAAAAGAAAAACCGTTTACTCCACTTTCATTGGACAGGTGTTTCTTTTGAAGACAAAGGTTTTTTTTGCCTTCCGAGGTATCTGTTAGCTGTGATCAAGTTGGCCCGAAAACTCTTTAAACTTAAAAGTCTCAGAGGCTATGTCTATGCCGAACACTCCGAATAAAATGCCAAGGACACAGGCATTTATAGGCGCAGCAACATCACAACATCTGTGTAGGCCCTGACTGACTGACACACACACACACACACACACACACACACACACACACACACACACACACAGATATATCTGTACCTCTCACACACACGCACAGATACACATGCACAAATGAACGTTTCATTTTGTATTGAGTGTGAAGGTCAGAACTCGAGATCGTTTGCAGTGATTTGTGTTCAGTTT
>NW_025159107.1:0-1508 GCF_004010195.1 Chiloscyllium plagiosum
TTCCATAATAATGATTGTTCCCAGGTCCTCATCAACCTTCATCACTTTGTGAATTACTGGCATGTTATCAGTGTCCTGCACTGTGAAGAACAGCACAAAATACCTGTTCAATGCCTCGGTCATTTCATCATATCCCATAAGTAAATGCCCCTAAAGTACTCTAAAGGACCAACTTTTACTTCAGTCACTCTTCTTCATTTTATATTTTTATAGAAACTTTTGCTACCTGTCTTAATATTCTGCACGAATTGTTTTTCTCGTGTTCTATCTTACTTTTCTTTATTGCTCTTTTTGTGGTTTTCTACTGATGCTTAAATGTTTTGCCAATCTTCTAGTATCCTGTTGTTCTCGGTCACTTTGTATGCTTTCTCATTCACTTTGATAGCCTCCATTATTTCCTTAGACACCCAGGGCAGATTACCCTTTCTCTTACAGTCCTTTCTTTTCACTGGAATATATTTTCGCTGAGCACTTTGAAAGATTTCTTTGAATGACCTCCACTGCTCGTCAACTGTCCCACCATGAAATCTTTGTTCCCTGTCCACGTTATCCAGGTCTTCCCTCATTCTATTGTAGTCTCCCTTGTTCAAGAACACGACCCTGGGAGAGGATTTTATCTTCACACTCTCCATCTGTATCCTAAATTCACCCATAATGTGATCACTCTTTCCAACAGGATACCTAACTATGTGGTCATTAATTATTGAGGTCTCATTACAGGACCAGGTCGAGGATAGCTTGCTCCCTCACCAGTTTCATTATATACTGTTCAAGAACACTCACAGATACACTCAACAAACTCCTCCTTAAGGTGACCCTGACGGAGCTGGTTCGACCAATCTACATGTAGATTAAAATCACCCACTATCATAGCCAACCTATTTTTACTGGCAGTAGTTATTTCCTTGTTTATTGCCCTCCCCAGTGTGATGTCATTATTTGGTGGCCGATAGAATACACCTATCAGTGACTTTTTATTCTTAGAATTTCTATTTCCCACCCAAATGAATTCAACCTCATTCTCCACAGAACATGTATCATCCCTCAGCACTGCCCTGATGTCGTCCTTGAACATCAGAGCTACACCACCTCAGTGCTACACAACGGCTGGGCAGAAACTGTTCCTGAAGCTGCTGGTGCATGTGTTCCAGCTTCTGTACCTTCTGCCTGACTGGAGAGGTTGTAGTAGATCATCACCGGGGCGGGAGAGCTACACCACCTCAGTGCTACACAACGGCTGGGTAGAAGCTGTTCCTGAAGCTGCCTGGTGCATGTGTTCCAGCTTCTGTACCTTCTGCCTGACTGGAGAGGTTGTAGTAGATCATCACCGGGGCGGGAGGGGTCAACGATGATGTTGGCAGCTTTTACATGGCAACGAGCCGTGTAAATGGAGTCCAAGGATGGAAGGTTGGCTTCCGTGATGGTCTGGGCTGTGCACACAACCCCCTGTAGTTCCTTACCGTGCTGGGCAGAATGGTTGTTACACTGGGACAGGATGTTTTCTGTGT
>NW_025159108.1:0-1508 GCF_004010195.1 Chiloscyllium plagiosum
TGTCTGTTATACAGTGTGCCACAGTGAGTCTGTGACACACGGTATAACAGACTCACTGTGGCACACTGTATAACAGACACACGGTCACATACGGTATAAAATGCTCACTGTGACACATGGTATAACAGACTCACTGCAACACACTGCACAACAGATTCACTGTGACATATTGTACAACAGACTCACGGTGATATGCGGCATAACAGACTCACGGTGATACACAGTATAACAGACTCACAGTGACACACTGTATAACAGACGTACGGGGACGCACACTATAACAGAGTCTCACTGTGACACGGCTTATAACAGACTCACTGTGACACATGGTATAACAGACTCTCACTGTGACACAGGGTATAACAGACTCACTGTGACACACGGTATAACAGAGTCTGACTGACACACTGTATAACAGACTCACTGTGACACATGGTATAACAGACTCACTGTGACACACAGTATAAAAGGCTCTCACTGTGACACACTGTATAACAGACTCAATGTGACACACTGCATAACAGACTCTCACTGTGACACACTGTATAACAGACTCACTGTGACACACGGTATAACAGACTCACTGTGACACACTGTATAACAGACAGTGTGTCACAGTGAGAGTGTGTTTTTACAGTGTGTCACAGTGAGAGTCTGATAGACTGTGTGTCACAGTGAGTCTGTTATACAGCGTGTCACAGTGAGATTCTGTTATACAGTGTGTCAAAGTGAGTCTGTTATACAGTATGTCGCATTGAGTCTGTTTTCCAGTGTGTCACAGTGAGAGTCTGTTATACCGTATATCACCGTGAGAGTCTGTTATACAGTGTATCACAGTGAGTCTCTTATACAATATGTCGCAGTGAGTCTGTTATAACGTGTGTCACTGTGAGAGTCTGTTATACAGTGTGTCACAGTGAGTCTTTTATACCGTGTGCCACAGTGAGTCTGTTATACAGTGTGTCACAGTGAGTCTGTTATACCGTGTGCCACAGTGACAGCCTGTTATACAGTGTGACACAGTGAGTCTCTTATACAGTGTGTCACAGTGAGTCTGTTATACCCCGTGTCACAGTGAGAGTCTGTTATACAGTGTGTCACAGTGAGTCTGTTATACCATGTGTCACAGTGAGTATCTGTTATACAATATGTCACACTGAGTCTGTTATACTGTGTATCACAGTGAGAGTCTGTTGTACAGTGTGTCACAGTGAGTCTGTTATACAGTGTGTCAGAGTGAGTCTGTTATACAGTGTGTCAGAGTGAGTCTGTTATACCGTGTGTCACCGTGAGTCAGTTATACTCTGTCACAGTGAGTCTGTTTTAATGTGTGTCACAGTGAGTCAGTTATTCAGTGTGTCACAGTGAGAATCTGTTATACTGTGTGTCACAGTGAGCCTGTTATACAGTGTGTCACACTGAGTGTCTGTTATACAGTGTGTCACAGTGAGTCTGTTATACCGTGTATCATAGTGAGAGTCTGTTATACCGTGTGTCACAGTGAGTCT
>NW_025159109.1:0-1508 GCF_004010195.1 Chiloscyllium plagiosum
CTCAGTAAGTGACCGGAATTGAACCTCAGTCAGTGACAGGGATTGAATCTCAGTCAGAGACAGGGATTGAATCTCAGTCAGTGACAGGGATTGAACCTCAGTCCATGACAGGGGTTGAATCTCAGTCATTGACAGGGATTGAATCTCATTCAGTGACTGGGATTGACCCTCAGACAGTGACAGGGATTGAATCTCAGTCAGTGACAGGGATTGATGTTAATTAGAGACAGGGATTGAATCGCAGTCAGTGACAAGGATTGACACTCAGTCAGTGACAGGCATTGAATCGCTGTCAGTGACAGGGATTGAATCTTAGTCAGTGATAGGGATTGAATTTCAGTCAGTGACACAGATTGAATCTCAGTCAATGACACGGATGAACCACAGGCAGTGACACGGATAGTACCTCAGTCAGTGACTGGGATTGAACATCAGTCAGTGACAGTGATCAAGCATCAGTCAGTTACAGCGATTGAACCTCAGTCAATGACAGGAATTGAGCCACAGTCAGTGGCAGGGATTGAATCACAGTCAGTGGCAGGGATTGAGGCTCTGTCAGTGCCAGGGATTGAGCCTCTGTCAGTGACAGGGATTGAACCTCAGTCTGTGACAGTGATTGTATCTCTGTCTGTGACAGGGATATAATCGCAGTCAATGTCAGGGATTGAACCTCTATCGGTGTCATGGATTGAATCTCAGTCAGTGACAGGGGTTGAATCTCAATCAGTGACTGGAAGTGAATCTCAGTCTGTGACAGGGATTGAATCTCAGTCAGTGACTGGGATTGAACCTCAGTCCATGACAGGGATTGAACCTCTGTCACAGTCTAGGATTGAACCTCAGTCAGTGACTGGTATTGTATCGCAGTCAGTGACAGGAATTGAATCTCAGTCATTGACAGGAATTGAACCTCAGTCAGTGACAGGGATTGACCCTCAGACAGTGACAGGGGTTGAACCATGGTCAGTGACAGGGATTGAACCTCCGTCAGTGACAGGAATTGAATCTCACTCAGTGTCAGGGTTTGAACCTCAGTCAGTGACAAGGATTGAATCTCAGTCAGTGACAGGGATTGAATCTCAGTCAGTGCCAAGGATTGAATTTCTATCAGTGACAGGCATTGAATCTCAGTCAGTGACTGGGATTGAATCTCAGTCAGATACAGGGATTGACCCTCAGACAGTGACAGGCATTGAATCTTATTTGGTTACAGTGATTGAGTTTCAGTCAGTGATAGGGATTGACCCTCAGTCTGTGACACGGATTGAACCTCAGACATTGTCAGGGATTGAACCACAATCAGTGACACGGACTGATCCTCAGTCAGTGACAGAGATTGAATTTGAGTCTGTTACTGGGATTTACCCTCAGACAGTGACAGGTATTGAATCTCAGTCAGTGACAGGGATTGAGCCTCAGTCAGTGACAGGGATTGAACCTCAGTCAGTGACAGGGATTGAATCTCAGTCCGTGAGAGGGATTGAATCTCACTCAGTGACAGGCATTGA
>NW_025159110.1:0-1508 GCF_004010195.1 Chiloscyllium plagiosum
CATTCTTAATCCTAGCACAGGGAAAGCAACAAATCATCCTCAATTACCGACACTGCCCCAGAATCTCCTGTTGATGACCCAATAGAAAAGTCCACTGAAGCAATAATTCTACTAAATCTCCTCGAACTCCGCTGAACATAAGAATCATTCCAAGTGTTCAATAATGGATTGTTCTTCCATTTTCCTCAGAGAGACAATCCCCTTCAGCTGTTCTAAAAGCTGAAAAGCATTTTGGTAGAGGAATAGCCACTGGAGAGTTTTGAACTACTTTCTTATCTTTCCTGAGAGCCACAAATCTATATGACTGATATGCTGGATAATATTTGTTTCCAAATCTTCCAGCCATCCACTCTGTGCCTTATATGAGACCTTAATAATATTATGCCTAAAAGCAGAATTTTTTACGACACCTTCTGTTACCTTTCATTCCTACAAACAATAATGTAAAAATTGAAAAATATATACATATAGGTATCGAACATAGAATAATTAAACAAAATCAACCATTTAGCTAATTAAATTAATAAAACTTTTCCTCTTCAATAAAGTCTGAGAAGAAAATAATCTTCTCCGGAGCTGCAAATGTGTAGGATTCTTCGGAAGGAAGGTACACCTCCTTATTTTAATTAATTCATTTTACAAAGCAAAAAAAAAGTCTGCAGTCTAATAAAATAAACAATTTAAAACAAAAATAGACATTTAGTTTTTTTGGTAAACCACCCTTAAAAACCTCTTTTAAAAAAGTTCGTTTGAAAGAAAATCGTGAGTTTATTTTTTGCTGTTTTGTTTGTTTTTGAATGTTAATCAAACAAAATAGAAATAATTACATTAAATTAATAAACTATTATATCAACTGCAAAAAGACTATATTAAATATTTAACTGCCTGCAATCCCAGGAGCAGCTAGAAGATCCACGCTGCTCTAAGAACATTTTTTGAAAATGTTTTTACAATATGAAGAAAAGTAGGCATATGATTTAATAATTTGTTTCCAGTTCAAGGTGGACTTGACGATATGATTTGACCTCCTGCTGCGATTCTATATATAGAATTTAGTTGAATCTTTATCCTCATCACTCCAACTCTTTCAAACAAAATTATGAATCTATCTCTATCGTAGTGACGGAAACTTCCTTCAGCTCTGACTATAGCAGGGAACGATACAAAGAACATTATCCAGGTCCACATGGAACACAAATGCTGCAGTGAAAGCCATCTAAACCTAATCCAAAACTAATTACGTACAAGCTTAATTAATAAAACATACAGTGGAGCATAGTGTAAAAGTAGAATTCAGGTCCATGTCCAAAATAAAATTTGTGGCTTCCTCATAAAAAAGAACTCAACTGCATCACGCTGTAAATTCACCAAAATAGGAAAAAACAAGAGAACGGAATTCTCAATGCTTTCCCTGTGAACAACATCGGAAAAACAGGAGAAAATCAGGGCTTCGTTGTGAACTTCATAAACGATGGTGATGAGAATGGGAGGGATGGAGTTTGGAGGGA